>NC_134817.1:32244443-32256943 GCF_046742065.1 Oratosquilla oratoria | reverse complement strand
TAGTAGATGGGTTAGACTAAGAACAGACATTCTGTCCCAAAATGGTAGGGATTGATCGGGTGTCTCCATGGGACAGTGCTGGTGCTGTTGTGCGTTAACATGGCATTTACCCCGATTAAAGGATTGAGGAATTGATTGGTTAATTTCAGGCGACAACATTCATGTCAAACTTACCTAGTGTAGGCCTTAGGGTCTCTTGCAGTCTCCTCCATTCTTATGTTATTAACATAAGATATTAAACTTGAACCACTTGAAGCAAGAAGACGAAAACACAGACAACAAAAGATGCATAAAATCACAAGCAATTTGGTTGGCACTAAGAAACTTACACCCAACAAATACAAGAATAACTAGAGGCAGTTCAACCTAAAATACCACACCACACATCAAACACGCGCCAGTATATATATATATATATATATATATATATATATATATATATATATATATATATATATATATATATATATATATATATACTTAAATATTAACCCTCCCGCAACATCCAAATTGGAATCATATTCCATTCCATGGAATTAATAGTCCCACTTTTGATACTTTAAGAAATAGGATGACCCATCACTACCTCCCTCTCCTCAGTCCTAATCCCATTCCTGACCCTAATTCTGATCCCACCCTTAACCCTTACCCTAACCCCATTCCCAGTCGAAATCCAGTCCCCAATCCTTAATTCACCCGCTCAGTGCCCGCAAGGAATGCCGCACGTGAGCGGCCCTCTGCGGGTTCCAGCAAAGAAAGAAAAAGTTTGTCGACGCTTTTGACTGTGTTGAAGTTAACAAAGGTTTCGAGGTGCATATGCTTAGATAAAGGGTCAGTCTTGATCCTTAGGATTAAGGTCACCTACGGTGGTTTTCTTAAAAATAAGATATTTCCTTGTATAAATATTGTATAAATCCTTGGAAGAGAAAGATTTATATAAGGAAAGTATTTTTTTTCTTTTTTAAGAATACCACCATAATATTCTTACGGTGGTTTTCTTAAAAAATTCTTTCTATAAATCTTATATAAATCCTTAGAAGGGAAAGATTTATATAAGATTTATATAAGATTTATATAAGGAAAGTATTTTTTAAGAATACCACCATAAGATTCTTACGGTGGTATTCTTAAAAAAAATATTTCCTTCTTTAAATCTTGTTTACATCTTTGGAATGGGAAGATTTATATAAGGAAAGATTTTTTTAAGAATACCACCATAAGATTCTTATAGTGGTATTCTTAACAAATTATTTCCTTTTATAAATCTTATATTAAACATTGGAAGGGAAAGATCAATATAAGGAGATTTTTAAGAATACCACCGTAAGATTCTTACGGGAAACTTAAAAAAATCTTTCCTTACATAAATCTTATATAAATCCTTGGGAGGGAAAGATTTATATAAGGAATGGATTTTCTAAAGAATACTACTGTAAGATTCTTACGGTGGTATTCTTAAAAAATATATATATCCTTCAATAATTCTTACATAAATCTTTGGGAGAGAAAGATTTATATAAGGAAAGTATTTTTCTTAAGAATACCACCATAAGATTCTTACGGTGGTATTCTTCAAAAAAATTCTTTCCTTCTATAAATCTTATATAAATCCTTTGAAGGGAAATATTTATATAAGGAAAGTATTTTTTAAGAATACCACTATAAGATTCTTACGGTGGTATTCTTAAAAAAAATTCTTTCCTTCTATAAATCTTGTATAAATCTTTGGAAGGGAAAGATTTATACAAGGAAAGTATTTTTTTAAGAATACCACCATAAGATTCTTATGGTGGTATTCTTAAAAAAAATTATTTTTATAAATCTTATATAAATCCTTGGAAGGGAAAGATTTATATAAGGAAAGTATTTTTTAAGAATACCACTATAAGATTCTTACGGTGGTATTCTTAAAAAAATTATTTCCTTCTATAAATCTTGTATAAATACTTGGAAGGGAAAGATTTATAAAAGGATTTTTTTTAAAGAATATCACCGTAAAATTCTTATAGTGGTATTCTTAAAAACGATTCTTTCCTTATATAAATCTTCTATAGATCCTTGGAAGGGAAAGATTTATATAAGGAAAGATTTTTTAAGAATACCACTTTAAGATTCTTACGGTGGCATTCTTAATAAAATTATTTCCTTATATCAATCTTGTATAAATCCTTGGAAGGGAAAGATTTACAAAGGGAAATATTTTTTAAGAATAAGACTCTTACGGTGGTATTCTTTAAAAAAAACTTTCCTTCAAAATTCTTACATAAATCCTTGGGAGAGAAAGATTTATATAAGGAAAGTATTTTTCTTAAGAATACCACCATAAGATTCTTACGGGGGTATTCATAAAAAAATAATTTCCTTCTATAAATCTTACATAAATCCTTGGAAGGGAAATATTTATATAAGGAAAGTATTTTTTAAGAATACCACCATAATATTCTTACGGTGGTATTCATAAAAAAATTCTTTCCTTCTATAAATCTTGTATAAATCTTTGGAAGGGAAAGATTTATACAAGGAAAGTATTTTCTTAAGAATACCAATATAAGATTCTTACGGTGGTATTCTTATAAAATTCTTTCTTTTTATAAATCTTATATAAATCCTTGGAAGGGAAAGATTTATATAAGGAAAGTATTTTTTAAGAATACCACCATAAGATTCTTACGGTGGCATTCTTAAAAAAATTCTTTCCTTATATAGATCTTATATAAATCCTTGGAAGGGAAAGACTTATATAAGGAAAGTATTTCTTTAAGAATACCACCATAAAATTCTTGCCGTGGCATTCTTGAAAAAAAATCTTTCCTTCAATAATTCTTACATAAATCCTTGGGAGAGAGAGATTTATATAAGGAAAGTTTTTTTCAAGAATACCACGGTAAGATTCTTACGGTGGTATTCTTGAAAAAAGATCTTTCTATAAATCTTATATAAAGCCTTGGAAGGGAAAGATTTATATAAGGAAAGTTTTTTTTTAAGAATACCACCATAAGCTTCTTACGGTGGTATTCTTAAAAAAAAAAAAAAATCCTTCTATAAATCTTGTATAAATCTTTGGAAGGGAAAGATTTATACAAGGAAAGTATTTTTGTTAAGAATACCACCATAAGATTCTTACGGTGGTATTCTTAAAAAAATATTTATTTTTATCAATCTTATATAAATCCTTGGAAGGGAAAGATTTATATAAGGAAAGTATTTTTCTAAGAATACCACCATAAGATTCTTACGATGGCATTCTTAAAAAAATCTTTCCTTCTATAAATCTTATATAAATCCTTGGAAGGGAAAGATTTATATAAAGAGAGATTTTTTTAAGAATACCGCCGTAAGATTCCTACGGTGGTATTCTTAAAATATATATATAAATATTTCCCTCCTAAGGATTTATATAGAATTCACGTAAGGAAAGATTTTTTTTAAGAATACCACCCTAGGGATATGTCGAGGGACTTTTGCACCCAGCTGTACCCAAAGTGGTCTTCATTGAGAGTGTGACTTGGATAGCTGGGCCTTTCACACACACTCACGGTTCTCACCGTATCTTGATAGATATTTGTTGTTGATGAAATTCTTCTGTGTATTTATTACATTGCAGTGTGAAGGGTATTTTCTGTCATTGAAAGGGGTTGTCGTTGTCATTGTTGTTATTGTCCTTGTTGTTGTTATGAATTAGTGTCCCTACTCTTCTTTCCTCGTAGACAGTATACACCACTCTCGTAGAGTCAATAAAATTATGTTAATAATGTTGTATTTCACTATTAAGTAGAAATTTAGTCCTAACGTAATATATGGATGTTCTTGTTTTCCACCCTCCCTCCTTCCCTCCCTCCTTCCTTCCCTCCCTCCTTCCTTCCTTCTCTCCCTCCTTTCCTTCCTCTTTCCTTTCGTACCTCCCTCTTACCTTCCTTCTCTCCCTCCTTCCCTCCTTCCTTTACTCCTTCTTTACTTCCCTCCCCCCCACCTTCCTTCTCTCCTTCCTCCCCTCCTTCCATCCCTTCCCTTCTTCTTTCCCTCTCTCATTCCTTCCCTCCTTCCTTTCCTCCTTCCTTTCCTCCTTCTCTCCCCTCCCTTCCTCTCACTCACTCACTCCCTCTCTCCCTTTTCTCCTTTTTTTACAGTTTCGTTTTTTACTTTGATTTTTTATCTATATTTTTTTCAACCCCGTTTTTTCAGTTTTATTTTTTATATACTTTTTCGGATTTTTTTTTTTTTTTCGGACTCGTTTTTGCTCTATTTATCCTACTGATTTTTTTGCTCGTTTTTGTGGTCGCGTTCGAAGAATATCGGACCTTCATTTGGCTATATATCTTTTGTTAATTTTTTCTTCTTGTTTTTTTTACCAAAATGACAAAAAACACAAGAAGAAGAAGAAATAAAAAGATGGTGGCCTTCAGTTCGGACTTCAACACCGCCTTTTCCATCTCCCCCCAATCCACATCATACTTTACATCCTACACTCCACATCCCACACGCCACTTTTCTCCATTCCACTCCAATCCACTTCTCTCCATTCTATGCCCCTAAACTCTACACTCTATTCCACTGTATGCTTCACACTACATTTTATACTCCACTTTATGATCCACTCTATACTCCAATTTATCCACTCTCTCCGTCCTACAGCTTCATTTTCGTTCACTAACAATGGAAAACAATGGTAGAGCTAAACAGCAGGTGACCTTTTGGTCTATGACGATGCAGGAACGAAAGAAAATGGGAGGGGGATTTTTGTCGTAAAATCACATTACCTTGTCAATATTGATCTTTTGCTCCAGCTGCCGTCAGGCGATTTTATTAATTTCCGTGGCACCTTGGCCCTGGGTGCTGAAAGGGTCAGTGATCTCTGGGGTGAAGGGGGGAGGGAGGGAGGGAGGGAGCAGCGGCTTCTGGGGTCTTCTGGTGGATTGGGTGACATCACGCGAACAGATCTTTTATGATACCAAAAAATCACCAAAGAAGTTCCAGCAGCTGCCGGCAGGTACTAACAGGTGTCAGCAGGTACCAGCAGCTTTCAGCAGGCGTCAGCAGTTGTCAACAGATGCTAACAGGTGTCAGCAGGTAACAACAGGTGCCAGCAGGTACTAGCCGGTACCATCAGGTGTCAGCAGGTACCAGCAGGTGTCAACAGATGCCAGCAGGTGATTAGGCCATAACCCGGTAACTACCAATGGAGAGGGTGCATGGGAGATGAATAAAATCGTCTGGCGACAGTGTCAGAGTGAAAGTAAAAGTACCACCAGGTACGGGAGGGAGTTGAAAGCACTTTCAGATGTAACCACAGCGACTCATTGTACAGTCGCCACCATAAGTCCAGTCGTCCATCTGTACAGATTCCTCTACTGATGAATTATTTTTGTATTATCTTTTTACGAACCTGAAAGATTTTTATATATATATGAAGTATTAAAGAAACTATATTAGTGAAGCAAGTGAAATTAATTGCTACACTGGTGTCTAGAGATTAAGTCAGTAAAATACTATAGGACCGCTCGTGAATGGAACGCGCCAAGGGCATATAGGGAATCTATAAAACGGATGATAAAATTTAGTAACTCATTAAACGATTTTTAACTTGTTTGTGTAAATGTCTTATGTTACTATCAAGAAATGTACTTTTTTTTTTTTTTTTCTTTTTTTTAGGGGATAGGATTTTTTGAAAGGAAGAACAAGAGGACAGAACAGAAGAGGAAGATACCCATTATCTGGTTTCTTTTGAATAAGAAAACCCATCTCTTTCGATTTTATTTGCGATTGATTGCGATGCATACTGCATTGACATTAGGTCCATCTCTTTGAAACACCTTATCCAGTAAGAATAGGGAGGGAGTGGTTGAGGAGAAGAGGAGGAAGTAGTTGTCCTTGAAATAGAATTATATGACACTAATTGCTACACCCACGATGGAGGCTTCTCTTCCACTCCACCTCATCTTCAAGTCTTTTCCGGGACTAAAACAAGCCTACAGATTGTTGGAATCTTCGCTCATCGCCAGTAAGAAGAGAAAGAACCAGAAGACGTTCCTGTCCAACTGTTTAGAAGAACAAGTGTGCCCTAATTCGTTTAGGTTCCTGAAACGATCTTCACTAGGGTACAGTTTTCCCTCGTACATTAGTGCTTTTCTGTTAGAACGAGTGCGTGTTGCTTCTTTGGAATTTGAAAACCTCCTTTGGAAATCCAGACATGCACGGAGGCACCTGTGTTTAGTTAGTCCCAACCAGTCCATTTTTAAGTCTCTTTGCTCTCAAGCTCTTCACAAAGCTTGCTTCCTCAGTGGCCAACACCAGGCCAACCTCACACGTAAACTCCACAGACTTTGCAATAACAGTGTTTGGTCCAAATTTTCTCTCACGGACAACGTCATCAACCTCACCAATATTGAATTGTCCAACACCCAACTAGAAGTGTTAGGGCTTGGCCTTAATTTCGCCCTCACTCCCGAGAGAAACCATGTTTTGGACTTTTTGGTTGGTTTCGACAAATATTTAGCTAATAACCACTATGACAAAGATCTTACCTGCCTTAAAGGGGTTTTATTAAATGGTATTTCAGAATGTTTTAAAAATGAAAGTGGCCTACCAAAAAGACACAGGGAGGCCCTGTCTGCTCTTAAGAAGCTTGACAACATCATCATCACAAAAGCGGATAAAGGTGGCAATATTGTTATTTTAGATCAGTCTGTTTATGTCACGAAAGCCCATGAGTTGCTTAATGATTCGGCCACTTATGAAAAACTCACCAAAAATCCCCTTAAGAACGCAGCCGCCGAGTTTAACAGACAAGTCCGTAATATCACAGTTGATAAACGCATTATTGATTTGAAAGTTACCAACCCTAAGCTCCCATATTTTTATGGTCTCCCTAAAATTCACAAAACAGACATTCCCCTCAGGCCCATCATATCCAACCGCGGCTCCTGCACTAGCAAACTTGCTAAATGGCTGGCGGATCTTTTATCCCCGTACGTAGGTAATTTTTCTAATTCTCATATCACAAATTCATGTGATTTTATTTCTAAGACCAAAAATATGAAAGTTCAGGGTTTAAGGCTCCTCAGCCTTGATGTTTCCTCGTTATTTACGAAAATTAATGTTGAAGATGTACTTACTTTTTTGGAAACCAAACTGCAACCGTTTCAAGACTCTTTCCCCCTCCCTGTCAACAAAATTCTTGCTTTAGTTCGCCTGTGTGTTTCTTCAAATGTTTTCTCCTTTCAAGACCAATTCTTCCGTCAAAAATTCGGTTGCAGTATGGGTTCCAATTTGTCTCCTGTTTTGGCCAATTTATACATGGAGTATTTTGAGTGTACCCTTTTGCCCAGCATCAAACCGCCCGAAATGATTTGGCTCAGGTACGTAGACGATATCTTTTCGGCATGGGATGACAGTTGGGGCCCATTTGAAGTGTTCCATGATAAATTGAACCAATTGACCCCGAATCTTAAATTTAAAGTTGAATGGGAAGAAGGACACCAAATCCCTTTCTTGGATATTTTGTTAAGAAGAACTGATGATAATTTATTCTTTACAGTATACCGTAAGCCCACCCATTCAGGCAGTTATCTCCACTTTTTTAGCAATCACCCTGACAATGTCAAGAAAAGTGTTGCCTCTGGCCTTTTCTTGAGGGCTTTCAGGATTTGCAGTCCTCATTTTCTGGACCAAGAGATTGAGGTGATCAAATGTCAACTGGAGAAGTTGGCTTATCCACCTTGGTTTCTGGACCAAGCCCTCAGTAAGGCTAGGGCCAACCATTTTAAAACTTCCGTCCCCTCAAATTTTCACCGCTCCTTTAAGGACATTTTAAAAATTCCATTCAATAATACCGTCAGTTCTTCTACTAAATTGTTTCCTCGTGAACGTCTCACTATTGCCTATCACTATCCTAACACCGTACGTAAGCAAATTGTGAACGTTCAACAAAAACCGAAGGAAGTTGAGTCACCTGGTGTTTATTGTTTGCCCTGCAAAGATTGTGATTTGGTTTACTTGGGTCAAACCGGGAGAGACTTGAACACTAGATTGGCAGAACATAAAAGGTCAATTAGGTATGGGCAAGAAAATTCGGCTGTATTTCTTCATGTTAAAAATAAGAATCATTCTTTCGACTGGGGTAAGGCCAGATTAGTGTTCAAGTCCCACTGTGGTTTCAGGAGGAAAATAGTCGAATCAGCATTAATTGAGGAATGCCCTAATATTAATATTTCTAAAGGGCAGTGGACACCTGACATAATCTCACGCGCAGCAATAAATAAGCTAATGCGGACATTACATCCTCCCCTCTCCTCACCCCCTCCCTCCTCCGCCACCCCAGTTTGCCCCGCGCCTGAGTGAGGTCAACTGTCCACATCTCTTCTTACTGTAGTTTATAAGTCCCCTCTGTTCTCTATCTTATGTACTTTCCTGAAGAGGGCTACAGTTGATAGCCGAAATATAGGATTATTCTTTATTCAAAGTTTATTCTTTCTCCGACTGTGGGTTCCTGTGTGTTATATATATATATATATATATATATATATATATATATATATATGTGTGTGTGTGTGTGTGCGTGTGTGTGTGTATAATGATTACAAAGGCGGAGCATGCCGACAGGAGACCTTTTGGTCCATAACTAGGTCGGATGTGAAAAAAAAAATATATATATACATATATATAAATGATAAAAAATAGATAAAATAAAATAAAAAGTATAATAATACGAATAATGATAAATAAGATAATACATAGGTATAGTTAAATGATAAGCAAACAGGTAAATAGTAAATAATAATAAACTGACAAATAGATAATGATAAATGGAAATCGAGCAAATAATAGATAAACAGACAAATAATAACAAAGAAATAATCAAATAATATAAAATAAATGGCAGTCATTACAACATCTTACTTAAATGTTTATCTAAACGAATTTTAAAACTTCAAACTGAACTACATTGCACTGCCTCTACAGGAAGTTGATTCCATTCACTAACTACACGGTTGGTGAAGTTGTTTCTACCCACTTTCAATTTGAATATATTTCCTGACAGTTTAAGACCATTATTTCTTGTCGGGTTCTCATTTAGTGTAAGAATTTTGTCACTTTTGATGTTGTCAATTCCCTTTAGAATCTTAAATACCTGTATCAAATCACATCTGAGTCTACGCTTTTTTAGGGAAACCAGATTGATATGTTTTAGTCGATTTTCGTATGATTTATTTTTTATATTTGGAATCAGTTTTTTTGGCTCGCCTTTGTACCTTTTCCAATCTGTCAATGTCTTTAATGAGATTTGGTGACCATACAGAAACAGCATATTCCAAATGTGGACGAACTAACGATTTATATAGCTTGTTAATGAGAGATGAGCTTTATATATATATATATATATATATATATATATATATATATTGTAGTCGTTCATGAGTTAGCTTTTCTTCAAAATTTTGATTAACTTTTTCTTAATCTAAATAAAGTTGTTCGAGCAATATCAGGTGTAAGAATATACAAATGGATAGATAAATAGATAAATAAACACATAAATAGATTAATAAAGAGAATGAATGAACAAATTAATGAATGAATAAATAAATAGATAAATGAATAAACAAATAAATCAATGAATAAATAAATAGATAAATGAATAAACAAATAAATCAATCATATTCAATTGAATAAATGAACAAATAAATAAATGAATAAACAAATGAACGAACAAGCAAACAAGCGATCGCCGTCCTCTTGGACTCATAACAGACCCTGGGTGTTCCATGAGAAAGATATCTTTGTGCATTGCCAAGGAAGGCTTCTGTCGTTATTTAAGCCTTGGCGCCCGACCAATAGACGCTTCTACCCCTTCAACACGGCCACAGGCCCCACGAACTTCAATCTAGCCGATACCAGACCGTTCTATTCGTCTGTAACCATTGCTTCCCGAAGACGGGGACATTGAGGATACATTTCGTTGTGGTCGAAAGCCTAAGGATTTGATTCAGATTAAGAATGGAACCGAATTGAGGATGTTTACTGTTTGGGCAGATGAGAGTTTATGGTCCCTGCTGAACGGGTTCCCTGGGACGCCCCCACAGGTGAGCCTCTCTGTCCCTGACAAGGGAGATGCTGTGCAGTCCCTGAAAGGATAATCCTCGGACATAAACTGTCCGGTTTTAACCTTCCAGGACGAGCTTCTATGGAAGTTTGGGTCTCTGCCAAGAAGGCTCCTGTACAATTTGAGGAGTCTGTCAAGAAGTTTCTGTAGAATTTTAGGAGTCTCCCAAGAAGATTCTATAGAATTTGAGGAGTCTGCCAAGAAGATTCTATAGGAGTTGAGGAGTCTGACAAGAAGATTCTGTAGGAGTTAAGGAGTCTGCCAAGAAGCCTCTGTAGGAGTTGGGGAATGTGCCAAGAAACTTCTGTAGATTTTGAAGAGGCTGCCAAGAAGATTCTGTAGGAGTTGAGGAGCCTGCCAAGAAGCTTCTGTAGTAGTTGAGGCTTCTGCCAAGGAGATTCTGTAGAATTTGAGGAGTCTGCCAAGAAGCTTCTGTAGACGTTGAGTAGTCTGCCAAGAAGCTTCTGTGGAAGTTGAGTAGTCTGCCAAGAAGGCTTCTGTAGAAGTTGAGGAGTCTGCCAAGAAGATTCTGAAGAATTTGAGGAGTCTCCCAAAAATATTTGGTAGGAGTTGAGGAGTCTACCAAGAAACTTCTATTGATTTTAAGCATTCTCCCAAGAAGATTCTGTAGAGTTTGAGGAGTCTGTCAAGAAGATTCTGTAGAATTTGATGAGTCTCCCAAAAAGATTCTGTAGGAGGTGATGAGCCTGCCAAGAAGTTTTTGTAGAATTAGAGGAGTCTGCCAAGGAGCTTCTGTAGAAGTTGAGGAATCTAACTGGATTTTACCAAAAAAGCTTCTGCAGTACATGAGGAATCTGCGAAGAAGCTTTTGTAGAATTTGAGGGATCTGCCAAGATGATTCTATAGAATTTGAGGAGTTTCTCAAGAAAGTTCTGTAGGGGTATAGGAGTCTGCCAAGAAGCTTCTGTAGGAGTTGAGGAATGGCCAAGAAACTCCTGTAGAATTTGAGGATCCTCCCAAGAAGATTCTGTAGGAGTTGAGTCTGCAAAGAAGCTTCTGTAGGAGTTGAGGAATGTGCCAAGAAGCTCCTGTAGAACTTGAGGAATCTCCCAAAAATATTCTGTAGGAGTTGAGGAGTCTGCCAAGAAGCTTTTGTAGGAGTTGAGGCTTCTGCCAACAAGCTTCTATAGGAGTTGAGGAGTCTCCCAAGAAGCCTTACGTAGAAGTTGAGTAGTCTGCCAAGAAGGCTTCTGTAGAAGTTGAGTAATCTGCAAAGAAGATTCTATAGAAGTTGAGGTGCTTGCCAAGAAGGCTTCCGTTGAAGTTGAGGAGTGTGCCAAAAATATTACGTGGGAATTGAGGAGCCTGCTAAGGAGATTCTGTAGAAGTTGAATAGTCTGCCAAGATGATTCTGTAGAAGTTGAGGAGTCTACCAAGAAGGCTCCTGTAGAAGTCGAGGCTTTTGCCAAGAAGCTCCTGGGTTTTCACGTTAACCTTGGCGGGATTCCAGTGCCCCTCGTGTTCACCCTTGAGGACCACGTGAGTAAACAACTGGAGGCGTAATCATGATCGTCTGCATGACAAGGCACACACACACACACACACACACACACACACACACACACACACACACACACACACACACACACACACACACACACACACACACTTACACACATGGTATTATCCTTAGATCGGGTCATATATGAGCTCTGAGCTCTCATCCATGAAAGTAATAGGTGTCGATCACGAGTCGAACACATGATCTAACACCATAATGAATCTCTCTCACAAACACGCGGGCCACATGCCCAAAGGTTTAACTTATATGAATGTAGATATGCTTGTGATATATGCAAACGCGCGCTCACACACACACACACACACACACACACACACACACACACACATATATATATATATATATATATATATATATATATATATATATATCAAGTGGTGAAGGGGGTACTGGTCATCGTAATCGCTCGCCGACGCCAGAATAAAGTGAGATTGATCGTGGTAGAAGATGACAGAGAAGCATAGTGGGGACCCTACATCGTGCCGGGCGGGGGAGGGGAGCGTTCATGACAGTAATGCTTAGTAAAAAGCGAATAGTCTGGTTCCTAGTTGATATTCTGTTATTCTTTTTTTTATGTTTCATTGCTCATATGACAGTTTTCATATATATTCATTGCTCTATTTTATTAATTTATTCATTTATTAATTTATTTAATTTAATTAATTTAATTAATTAATTTATTAATTTATTCATGTTCATTTGTTAACTTACCGATTTATGTAGTTACATGGTTATTCATTTATTTGTTTATTATTTTTTCATTTATTTTACTCATTTGATTTCTTTATCGATTGATTAATTATATAGTTATTTATTCATCCTTTGTTTTACTCATTGGTATATTCATTTTCGTTTCTCTGG
>NC_134817.1:32236943-32241943 GCF_046742065.1 Oratosquilla oratoria | reverse complement strand
TGAAGAAGCATCACTGTGCGAAACTAGTCAAGGAATAAACTCCTGTTCTACTTGTGTGTTTCCCTCTACTCCTCTTACATATATATATATATAAATATATATAATATATATATATATGTGTGTGTGTGTGTGTATGTATGTATGTATGTATGTGTGTGTGTGTGTGTGTGTGTGTGTGTGTGTGTGTGTGTGTGTGTGTATAATAAAACCCCTTGGAAAATAAAATGAAATGTGACCGAACGTTTTCGTCTATCTATGACATTTTCAAAGGTACAGGGTAAGGAAACAGTGAAAATATAAATACAAAAGAAGCACACTAGGGGGGAATTAGGACAGATCCATTGTGACCTCACTCTCTCAGCACTGCCGGACGTTTGAGCAGGCTACTGTCAACAATTTTGTATGTTATAAAGTTATCTAATTTATACATTCCCATATTCATATTCATGTTGTTCTCAAATGAAGTCTTTATATAATATGATTCTATGATATTCCTCTCCTTAATGTCCTTACTTAAGACAATTTTCTTTGTGTTGTCCCAATCAATGCAATGATTAAAAGCCCTTAAATGCAAAAACAACCCATTTGAAACTTGCCCTGTTCTGATGTTATATTTATGTTGGTTTATTCTCAATTTTAAATCTTTGCCTGTTTGTCCAAACTTACAATTTTTGCAAAGGATACTATAAACACAACCTTCATTACAAGCGGTTGAATTTTTAATCAACCTGCTTTTAACAGTGTTGTTTTTTAAAAGACAACTTGGATACCAATTTGGTGTTTGAGTTGTCTTTAGAAATAACAACACTTAAAAACAGGTTGATTAAAAATTCACCCCCTTGTAATGAAGGCAGTGTTTGTAGTACCCCTTGTAAAAATTGTAACTTTAATTATATTGGACAAACAGGCAAGGATTTAAAATTGAGAAAAAACCAACATAAATATAAAATCAGAACAGGGGAATTTTGAAGTGGGTTGTTTTTGCATTTAAGGGATTTTAATCCTTGCATTGATTGGGATAACACAAAGAAAATTATCTTGGATAAGGACATTAAGGGGAGGAATATCATAGAATCATGTTACATAAAAGCTTTATTTGAGAACAACATGAATACGAGTATGGGAATGTATAAATTAGATAACTTTATAACATACATAATTGTTTATAGTAACCGGCTTAAACGTCCGGCAATGCTGAGAGAGTGAGGTCACAATGGACCTGTCCTAATCCCCCCCCCCCTAGTGTGCTTCTTTTGTATATATATTGTCACTGTTTCCTTACTCTGTACCTTTGAAAATGTCTTAAATAGACGAAAACGTTCGGTCACCTTTCATTTTATTTTCCAAGTGGTTTTATTACACATTTTGTGAATCACGTGTTTTTGTGATATCGCATATACATATATATATATATATAATATATATATATATCTATATATATATATATATCTATATATATCTATATATATATATATATCTATATATATATATATTGTCCTTTGTCTCTGTATATGTGTGTGCACGCGGGTGTGTATTTTTTCTGCTGGAAACTTCCTACCTATATGTTGTTCTCCTCCGCTGGTCCTGCAAGAGATAGCTGGCGTTACGTCCTCCTGGGGAGCCGTCGACCGAGAATTCTCCTCTCTCTCTCTCTCTCTCTCTCTCTCTCTCTCTCTCTCTCTCTCTCTCTTTATCTCTCTCTCTTTCTCTCTCTCGTTCTTTCTTTCTCTCTTCCTCTCTATTCCTCTGTATTCCTCTCTCTTCTCTCTCTCATCTCTCTCTCTCTCCTCCTCCTCCTCCACCTCCTCCTCCTCTCCCATATATATCTCTCTTCCTCCCCCCATCCTCTCTCCCTGTGTGTGTGTGTGTGTGTGTGTGTGTGTGTGTGTGTGTGTGTGTGTGTTTGTGTGTGTGTGTGTGTGTGTTTGTCTCGTAAGGGAGATTTCCCTCTAGTAAATAAAACCGCCCGACGACGGCCATGATAAACCTTAAAATAGAACAACTACGGAAGTTTCCACCCTGGCCTCGATTTTGGCCTCCTGGAGAGAATCCGTCCAACATAGTCACACTACGTGGACTAACAAACGTATCTTATATGGTATTGCATTGGTGGCATCAACCTGATCTCGGGTTCGAATCCCGCACATGTCTCTGATTTCCAGGAGGAACCGCCAGCCTTCTAAATAGTACGAACACACAGGGCAAAGGTGGCGGCTCCTTTGGTTCTCTTCACTGTTTAATTTGTATGTTGCGATCCTCAGTAGATGCTACGCGCGCGTGCACACACACGCACACACATACACACAAACATACACACAAACACACACACACACATACACACACACACACACACGACTCGTGACGGTCTAGGTTCGAATCCCGCTCAGGGCTAAAATAATTTCAATATCACTGCTCTGCGGGTCGTTACTCCAACTCTCGTGGGCGGGTAGTTGAGTGTGTATGTGCGTGTAAGGGCACAGCTTTACCCATAGATCGGTCATATATGAACTCTAAGCTCTCCTTCCGGGAGGGAAATAGCTGTTGATCACGAGTCCAACACGTGATCCAAAGACCATGGTGAATCACACACACACACACGCACTTTTGATCCTTGTTGCATGCTGTGACGTCATGGAGAGCTGCGCGTAACCGCTCATTTCTCTCAGTGAACGCGCACTCAAGAGCGACTTGGAAAATTTCGTCTCCTGCACGAGGAACACCGACTTCCGAGTCTAATGACGAGGTCACACTACCCCTGCGTACTTATGGACCCAGAACCGAGTTAGGACTTTTCACCCCCGACTGAGGACTGGATACATTACCCCGTCATGGGCTGGGAATCCTGGTTATGTGTATGTATGCGTATACGTGTGAGTGTACGTGTATGTTTGCATGTGTGTGTGTGTATGTGTGTGTGTGTGTGTGTGTGCACATGTCTAGGTGTGTGTGAGAGAGAGAGAGAGAAAGGGAAACAAAAAATCAATACCTATAACAATCGTAAAAACAGCAATGTTAGTAATGATGATAATAACTGTTATGATGACAAAGCCCATGACTATAACGACTGCGACAACGACAACAACTAGAAGTACTCAGAGAGAGAGAGAGAGAGAGAGAGAGAGAGAGAGAGAGAAACTCCTCCACGGCAGTTACTTGCTCCGACTATGAAAAAGCAGGATCAGTCTTGGGTTTGTAAAACTTGCCAAAGTTAGCGTAAAACTACCTCCTTACTGTTTCACTATTAAAACTAATAATGATGATAATAATAGTAATACATAAACCAAAGGCTTTTTCCCCCTTACAAGGGACGTGGCCAAAGTCAAAAGGCATGATTCCACTCCCACCCTTTATATTAATAATGATAATGATAATTGATGAAAACCAAACAAAATAAATCCCAGCGCCAGATCACCACCTACAGTAAGCGTAAAGGCAACTTAACCCATTCAACTCCGATGACAAGATGTCTTGTCATTTGGTCAAATAAAACAAAAAATCATAAAACACCAAAATGTTTGATCAAACACCAGAAAAATATGACGTCAATCCTCGCTTCGCTCGCAGCGAAGCGAGGACTGACGTCATATTTTTCTGGTGTTTGATCAAACATTTTGGTGTTTTATGATTTTTTTGTTTTATTTGACCAAATGACAAGACATCTTGTCATCGGAGTTGAATGGGTTAATTGACCCATACTCCTTCTCATAACGGGTGAGTAAGAAACAGCCCTACATTAATACAACACAGAGGTTCTTTACAGAACAACCTTTGAGAGAGTCCGAGCATTGTTGCCAGGTGTTGTGGGGTTGCGGTTGTTTAGTCATTGATACACGAGGCAACAGATATCACTTTCATTGGTTATCCGTCCAGGTACAAAAAAAAAAAAAAAAAAATACATAGGTCAGGGGCTCTTCATCCATTTCCTGATACACCCAGTGCTTATGTAATTCTGTTGCTGTGTCTTCAAGATATCACTAAATAAAATCCTCAATCATCCACTAAATACCAATAGTTTTTGGCCTGTGCCTCACCTAATTGACTCCGGGGTCACCTAAAGGAATACTTATCCTTATGTCGAGAGGTATCCTGACCTTAGGTCGAGAGGCGTCCTCACCTTAGAACGAGAAGCCTCCTGACCTTGGGTCGAGAGGTATACTTATCCTTAGATCGAGAAGGTACCCTGACCTTAGGTCGAGAGGTATCCTGACCTTAGGTCGAGAAGTATCCTGACCTTAGGTCGAGAAATATCCTGACCTTAGGTCGAGATGTATCCTGACCCTTAGGTCGAGAGGTATCCTGACCTTAGGTCGAGAGGTATCTTGGTCTTAGAACGAGAGACGTCCTGACCTTAAGTCGAGATGTATCCTAATCTTAGGACGAGAGGTATCCTAACCTAAGGTCAAGAAGTATCCTGACTTTAGGTCGAGAGGTATCCTGACCTTAGGTGGAGAGGTATCCTGACCTTAGGTGGAGAGGTATCCTGACCTTAGGTCGAGAGGTATCCTGACCTTGGGTCGTGAGGTATCCTGACCTTGGGTCGAGAGGTATCCTGACTTTAGGTCGAGAGGTATCTTGATCTTAGGTCGAGAGGTATCCTGACCTTAGGTCGAGCAGTATCCTAACCTTAATTCGAGAGGTATCCTGACCATAGGTCAAGAAGTATCCTGACTTTAGGTCGAGAGGTATCCTGACCCTAGGTCGAGAGGTATCCTGACCTTAGGTCGACAGGTATCCTAACCTAAGATCAAGAGGTATCCTGACCTTGGGCCGTGAGGTATCCTGACCTTGGGTCGAGTGGTATCCTGACCTTAGGTCGAGAGGTATCCTGACCTTAGGTCGAGAGGTATCCTGAGCTAAGGTCAAGATGTATCCTGACCTTAGTTTAGAGAGGTATCCTGACCCTTAGGCTCGAGAACCACAACCTTAAACTGTTAAGCCATTAAGGTCCATTTTACACATTTGTTTTCCAACATGATGGCCTTTATGGTTATACTGACCTT
>NC_134817.1:32226943-32231943 GCF_046742065.1 Oratosquilla oratoria | reverse complement strand
GGTCTCTTGCAGTCTCCTTCATTCTTATGTTCTTAAGAAGAGAATGAGGAGGATTAGCATATGGATGCGGAATGTGATAAGAGTAGGGAATGAATTAAATCGCCTGGCGGCAGCCAGAACAAGAGGAAAAGGACCACCCAGTAAGGAAATGGTGGAGATTTTGATGACATCCTGTCCCAGTCTCCCAAACATTAACAAATGTGGACAGAAGTCTTGCGCCATCCTGTACATGTGTCTACGAACATTTAACATTGCAAGGGGTTGCTGGGAGTGGACGGAAGAAGGCCAAGAGGAAGACCGAGAAAGAGATGGAAAGGAAATGTTGAAGAAGCCCTCAGCAGACATGACTTGCCCAACATCGAAACTCTGAGAGAGGAAGGGGCCTTCCATGGTAGAGCCAGATGGAGGAACATGCTGGGACCACTGACAGGCATAACGCCTACTACTGGGAGCCGAAGTAAGAAGTAAGTGATTATGTGATACGTTCCCCTATAGTAGTGTCTCCCAAACTAGGGGGTAAGTTACCCCCTGGGGGGTAATTTAACCATTTTTCGGGGGTAATGGGGGGGGTGACAAAAAAAAAAAGAATTCTGAAAATCAAGAAGCCAAGAATTCCTCAACTAGCTTCAAGCACGCGACTCCATCCATCCCATTGATGTTCTTGAAATCTTTGGCAATAGTCATTAGAGACGTACACTGTTTAGATACAATAAATAAACGAAAATATCTCTAGGGTTTTAATTTAGCCATATATATCAATGTTGTCAACATTTTGTGAAAGGGGTAACAATCTGAAAAAAGTTTGGGAACCGCTGCTTTATAGGATATGGAAAGACCGCTTCACACTGGCCAACTGTTTTGAATTTGAATACTTAGAAGAAGACTTCGCTTACATTCTTCTTGACATTCCTAAGAACATATCATCAACGTGTCTAATATTTGCATTTTCTTGGCTTTTCTTAATCCGGTATTCACTTCCTTAATATATATGACGCAAAGGTAAAACGACATTTGGATATTTGAAAAACAAAAAGGTGGGTTTAATTCTTGGTGTATGGCAGACACGGTAAAATAAAATAGCAGGTAAAGAAGGATTTGCATACTGTTGAAGAACCCTTGATAATGCCCATCTTCTGACCGCATCTCGAACCTCGGATCGTTAGCATACGGCTAATGTTTGTTCCGCATATCAAGTTAATCACCATTAACTACCGCGTTTGAATGTTAGTCAAGCTACATTATAGTGGGATTCTAGTATATGATACTGAACTTTAGGTTATTGTAATACAATGATAACGGGAGTGGGCTGATAAAACACTACTAAATAGATAATGATAATAATAATTACAATGGTCCTTGGACCTTCCCAAATGTCTTGATGGTATTTTTTCTGATCGATTTTTTTTCATTAAGATTTTATTTTCTTAAGAAAATAAACATACCAGGTCTCTTGTAGTTATATTGGTTGTTGTCGCTTTCCCTGTGGGACTCCACATCTCAAAAAAAAAAAAATAATAATAAAATTAAAAAAATAAAAATCTTTTATCATCACCATCTCGTCATTGTTGTTTTTGTTGTTGAATTATTTGCTGTTCCGTTTAGAGAACCCAAAGTTCGGTTGTCCGCAATCCCCAAGCATCATCTCGTTACATCCGTAAAGGACATAACTTTTGAGAATAAAGAAAAGAAAAAAACTCAAAATATTCTTTTTACTTTCACCCGGAACACCGAGAAGCCAGCTAAGAGTTGGACACGAGACACGAAGCCACGCCAAAAGTGGAGAGGGATTAACTGGAAACCCTGGCACCAAAGATGATGACGTCATTCGCTTACGTCACCAACCCTGGCGCCAGAGTCGATGACGTCATTGTTTTACGTCACCGACATCTAGTGAACTTCAAAGGTGAACGTGGCTCAAGCGAGTTATGGCGGAACACGTCATTGGAAGAAAATTAAATAATGCAGAGGGAAATCTAGAATTCAAGTGATGGTCGAACTAACAGGTATAGAAGAGGTGCCAAGTTGGTTAAATACCTGGGTGAAAGAAAACGGAATGTGGGGTTGAGGTGGGTGGATTTGGCGAACACAGTAGGGTTGTGGGGGTGTACATGTAGGGTTGTGGGGATTGGAACTTGGCGCACATAGAGTGGTATGCCACGTGTAGTTGTAGTTCAGCCTTAATATTCCACTGCATGACCGGCCTATCCCCTGAGGGACGATACAGCCTTTGTGCCTCACCACAGTTGGTCAATCCGGCTTGGTAAGGTTGTAGATATGCTACATGTGAAATGTTGGTATGGCTCGGCCATACTGATTAGGCGTTAGTATATATATACGACACTGGTCTACCGCACCTCTGATGTCCGCCGTTGTGGAGAGGGGTTGGTAAACATTGAAAGTGCTTTTACACTTGCCAAGGATCGAACCCGGACCTTCTGCGTTCCGAGGCAGGAATGTTACCCACTGCTCCACGCAAGCTCATGGGGTGCCACGGGTGATGAATGAATTGGCCGGGCGCCAGGGAAGGCCAGAGGGAAAGTGCCACCCGTTACGGAAGGGTCTTGGGCCGCTAAGCGTATCGCGGGGTGTACACGCGGACAACCACGGGCGTGGAGATGGTCTCGAGATTGCAAAGAGGTCCTCGACACCAGCGAGAACTTGATACTTTCCTAAGCCTCATTGAGAAGTCTGAGGTGACGGTCATAGGGCCGATTGAGGGTCAGGGAAGGGGACAATCGTCGAGGAAGAGGAGGAGGAGGAGGAGAAGGAAGAGGAGGAGGAAGAGGAGGAGGAGGAGGAAAAGGAGGAGGAAGAGGAGGAGGAAAAGGAGGAGGAAGAGGAGGAGGAGGAGAAAAAGGAGGAGGAGGAGGACGACGAGGACACTTGTGAAACGAATGAACGAAGCATCACGTTTACTTGCCTCCCTTGGACAAAGACTCAAGAATGTATCAGCAGGCAGAGGGCAAACCACATAAACCACGCGAACTGTCCTCCAAGATGATTCGCCTTGTGGTAGACGGACTACACCAGACAAAGTTCCTTTTGGTGTCAGGTTACTTATGACACCAATCTAAGAAGAGGAACGCCAGAATCAAACGAAACTGAGCTTTGTGTTGCTCGCCAGATGGAGCATGGATCGTCACCTCAAGCGCACAGCACAGCTGCATGGGGTCTGCAGAAAAGAAGAAGTAATATCTCTCTCTCTCTCTCTCTCTCTCTATCTATCTATCTATCTATCTCTGTCTCTATCTCTATCTCTATCTATCTCTATCTATCTATCTATCTATCTGTGTGTGTGTGTGTGTGTGTGTGTGTGTGTGTGTGTGTGTGTGTGTGATTCACCATGGTCTTGGATCACGTGTTGGACTTGAGATCGACAGTTATTAACCTTCCGGACGAGAGCTCAGAGCTCACATATGACCGATATATGGGAATACTGTGACCTTACACGCACGCACACACTCCCAACTCCCCGTCCACGATACTGAAATTATTTCAGCCCTGGGCGGGAGTCGAATCCGGAGCGCCGTAGTGGCAGGCGAGAACTCTAACCATAGCGCCACGAGGTAGGTGTCTGTGTGTGTATGTGTGTGTGTGTGTGTGTGTGTGCGTCTATCTGTCTGTCTGTCTGTCTGCCTGCCTGCTTCTGTCCCTGCCTCTCTACCTATCTATCTGTCTCTGTCTGTATGTCTGTCTGTCTCTCCCTCTGTGTCTCTCTCTTCCTCACACACAATTATTTTTTAACCTATTCTCTTTTGATTCCTCAGTTGGAGAGAGAGAGAGAGAGAGAGAGAGAGAGAGAGAGAGAGAGAGAGAGAGAGCCTTAGCAAACCCCTCGACTAACTAATCCAACACATGACAATGACATACAAGACAACGTATGACAGCGGCGCTGAATTGGTCACAAGGATAGAAGCGTTGGTAAACTACAGTACGTGAAGTAACAAAAACCCTTCATCAGACCTTCATAGGTGAGACAAAGGCCCTTGTCTCGACGGTCCTTGGCGTCTTCGATCTCCTGCCGAAGTGGAGGCCTGTTCGTGCTCTCCTCCTTCAGGATGTACACGAAGTTCCTCTTGCGAATGAGGATGATCGTGCCCTCGGCGGGAGGGACAGGCACCAGGACCGCCTCAGCCATCGGCGTTCCTTCAGGAGTGGAATGGACTTAGTAACCATGTACTGAGTGCTGAAACTATCGGTTGTTATATAAGATTACATGACTTTATGGATGGGGAACTGTCTAGTGAAGCCCTTATGGTCTCTTGTAGTCTCCTCCATTCTTATATTCTTAAAATCTCACAAGGGCGTGTCCTTCGTCAGTAACGACGCAGCTCTCGTCGGGGGAGTTTCTGAGGAACAGGAGGATCGATCTGAGGCGTGGAAGGAAAAGGTGGACTCCGGACAAGGTTCTGTGGGTCCGGGCGTCCTCCGAGGTGCACGGCCTCGACACCGCCTTCGCAGGAGGGAGGAGGAGATGAGTCTTTGTTGGGAGCTTGCCAAGAAGGAGGAACACCCTGGGGCGTGGCGACACTTTCTCTAGCGTTTGTAGCGTCCTTCAGCCTCTGGGGAAGAAGAACAAGAAGAACAAGAAGAACAAGAAAATGATGAAGATGAAGAAGAACAATAACAAAAACAAGAACAAGAAGAACATGAAGAAGAAGATGAAGAAGAAGTAATCGAAGAAGATGAAGAAGAAGAAGAAGAAGAGGAAGAAAAAGAAGTCGAGGTCGAAATCGATTTGAGTTTGATTCCCCGTCCAGGGTTGAAAATCATCACAATACTGCAAGCCGACATCCTAGTTCTGGTGGGCAAGGAGTACGATGTGTGTGTGTGTGTGTGTGTGTGTGTGTGTGTGTGTGTGTGTGTGTGAGAGAGAGAGAGAGAGAGAGAGAGAGGTCACAGCATTACCCATAGATCGGACCATATATTAGGTCTGAACACTCATCCGAGAAGGTAATAGCTATCGATCACGAGTCCAACACGTCATCCAAGACCATGAT
>NC_134817.1:32214443-32221943 GCF_046742065.1 Oratosquilla oratoria | reverse complement strand
GGCGTCCATTCAGTAACACACTTGCACCATCGCTCATCAGTCGTTCGCAATAACTTACCTGCCCAATTCCACTTCCTCTCTTTTACCGCCTCCACAATATCTTTCACTCTAGTCTGCTCTCTCACCCAACTTGCTCTCTTTTGGTCTGTCAGCGTTATTCCCATCATTGATCTCTCCATTCTTCTCTGTGCAGCCCTTAGCTTTGTTTCCATTGCCTTCATCAGTTTGCAAGTCTCACACCCGTAGATTATTGGTGGCAGGATGCATTGATTGTAAACTTTACGTTTCAAACATAAAGGTAAAGAGCCCCGCAGGATTTTATTATACTTACCAAACACTTTCCAACCAATTGTAATACGACTCGTGTGTGTGTGTGTGTGTGTGTGTGTGTGTGTGTGTGTGTGTGTATATATATATATATATATATAATATATATATATATATATATATATATATACTGTATATATATATAATATATATATACTGTACATATATACCAAGCGAATTAAATGTTCTGACACATTGGTAAGATAGGCTCAATATCTCACCATTGGAGAAAATAAACTTGTATGAATGCAATATATGTAAAGATATTTGATCGCAATATACGTATCTTCTGACAACTTTTTCTCCTACAGTGGAAAATTCAGTATATATATATATATATATATATATATATATATATAAAAATATATATATATATATATATATATATATATATATATATATATATATATATATAGATAGGTAGGTAGATAGATACTGGACAGACTTTTTGCAATTCCAACGTTTCATTCACACGACTGTAACATCCTCAGGGAGTGAGAGTACAAGGTCAAGATGAGTGCTTACGTGCCGACCTGAGGGTAACCTAGCCGGGAGACTTGGGAGGGCCTCTGTCACCCGCAACCCCCCCCCCCTTCCTCCCCGTGGGCTTCCTATGTGACGAAAACCCTCAGTGCGATTATCACTCTACCACAACTAATGGTGGGTGACGCGCGTCCTACTACCTGGCATCCTATTTGGGTAAGCGCGTTGGTTATAGGTTCTTTTAATATGATCAGACTCGGATTTTGCAGCTTGAGGCGAAACGGCCCCATTTAAAGATGAAGAATGAGTATTCTAGATAATCGTTGGACGATCATCGTTAAGCGATAATCGCACCGAGAAAAACGTACTTCAAGCGTCGTTCACGGGTCCCACAGTTCTTTTTGTTGACTTGTCTTATGTGTAAATCGTTCCCTCGATACGACGAACAGACAAAGCGGTGAGATTCTCGATCTGCGGAGGAAGGTCAGTTCACATGAACGATTCCAGGACAGAAGCGCTGGTGAACTAAATTCAAAGAAAAAAGAAAATCGCCCGTCATAAGGTGATTAGGATTCTCTTCGGAATACGTCGTACATGCAGTTGAGGACTTTGAGAACGAATTTGATTTCTTCGGAATGCATCGTATATGCAGTTGAATTCGAGAACGCATTTGACTATATCATGATAGGGAGGGATCCTGGAAAGCTGGCAAGAAGACAAAATAGAATAACAATAAAAGATAAGTAAATAAATAAGCAAAATAAATAGATAAATAATTGTTTAAATGAAAGAAAGTTCACAGTCAACGGAAGAAGAAGAAGAGTGAAAAGTGAAAAGACCTCAATAGAAATAAACCCCTTGTTGGGCTTTTTGTAGTTATCCTTAGTATTTCATTATATTATTACCTGTGATAGTCTGTATCCTTTACATTTGTTGGTTATTTCATTTGTATTGAGCAAGGAAGGGAGTGGGTGGGGGGTTAGGGTGTGGTTATGTGGGAATGATATTTCGACGCAGCCCGAAGGGATTTCTCCCCGTCTTCTCTTTTTCTGCACGAGGGGACGGAGATGGAGGGGGGAGGGTCACCGAGTGAAGCGGCCTTGGTGTGGATGTGCTGTGTCTTGCTGCATTGCTTCTGAACCAGCGCAGTGGGCGGGATACAGGGATGACCCTTCATCCATGAGGAGCTAAGATGGAAAGGGTGGATGTGGGCATATACCTTTTGTCTTTGGCTACCTCCCTAATAAGGGGGAAAAATCTTTGGTATATGGATGGATGGAATTATACTGGCTTGAATTGCTCGTAAAATTATTTGATACTGTAATAAAAAATAAAAACAAGATTGCAATTTTTTGGGTTCTTGATTCCTGAAACTCTCGGGATTGATTAGTTTTCTGGTAAATGCGGGCTTGAACTTAGTAAAAATAACCAAAAGAATTGTGAATTTCTGAAAACATAAGAGAGAAGGGCTAGATTGTGTGTCCTGTAAGAATATTCAGTTTAATGTCGCGAACTTGGTCCAACTCGCGGGTGGCAGAGTTCGAACTGTCATCTCAACCTCCGCCAAAAGTAGCGACGCTCTAACCTGCTTGGCCAGCGAACGTACAATAAAAGAGAGGGAGAGAGAGAGAGAGAGAGAGAGACATGAAAGCACACAGATCACCTAACTGCTCAAGTCCGGCCATCTTCTGGATTGGAGACTGGGAATGGTTTTCTCACAATGAATGTGACAAATTCAAGAGAAAAATCGTAGAAGCCGCTTCGACAGAAAACGGGTCAAATCATCGCTGTGGTTTTATCACCTCGGCAGGAGAAGTAAGCCGGGGTTTTCGTCACATAGGAAGCCCACAGGGGCGAAAGGGGGAGTGGCAGATACCCCCCCTGGGGTTGGGGGGAAGGGGGGTGAGGCCTTTCCAAGTCTTCCAGCGCGGTGACCCTCCACTGTGGCACGTAAGCACTCATCTTGACCTTGTACTATCACTCCCTGAGGATGTTTCGATGTGAACGAAACGTGGAAATACTTAAGATCATAACCATCCCCCTGTGATTCACCATGTATTGGATTACGTGTTGAACTCGTGATCGACAGCTATTTCTCTCCCATATGGGAAATGCTGTGACCTTTACACGCACACACACACACACACATCTTCCCGCCCATGAGAGTTGGAGTAACGACTCGCAGCGCGGCGATACTAAAATTATTTCAGCCCTGGGTGGGATTCAAACCCGTACCACCGTAGTGGCGACCAGGAAATCTAACCACTGCACCATCAATGTGTGTGTGTGTGTGTGTGTGTGTGTGTGTGTGTGTGTGTGTGTGTGTGTATCTAAAGAAACACCATGAGAGGACGAAACCTTTATTAGTACGACGTTTCGGTTGTTACAGTTTTATCAGATAGATATACATGTATAAGTGCAATAAAAACACTAGGAACATGTGTTCACAAATGCGTAAGTAGCCACTAGGAAAAAGTAAACTAACGAAGCAGAGCGCTTTCGTATAATTACATCTTCAAAGATCAGCACTGAAGATGTAATTATACGAAAGCGCTCTGCTTCGTTAATTTGCTTTTTCTTAGTGGTTACTTACACACATGTATAAGTTTTTCCATATACTTAGTAAAGATGTAACAAGTGAAACGTCGTACTAATAAAGATTCCGTTATCTCATGGTGTCGCTTTAGACAGACTTGTCGACAACTGCCAATTACATACAGTGTGTGTGTGTGTGTGTGTGTGTGTGTGTGTGTGTGTGTGTGTGTGTGTGTATGTGTGTGTGTGTGTGTGTGCGTGCATGCGTGCGTGGTTGTGTTTTAACATGCTTTAACTTTTTTGGGCCATATTTGTCCCTTCGGCCCGTGTGCTCAGGTTTCCTGTTGCTTATCGGGACTTTTTCCAGGGGTTCCCCGTCTTCTCCGTCACGTGAGCCACGGTTTTCCTGTCGCACCAGTCACCTGATAGCAAGTGGCTTCAGGCGATTTTATTACTCAACATTCAGACCCAGGTCTGTCCACGGCACAGACGTGTGATAGAATCAACATGACGTTTTGTACAGACGTGTCTGTGCAATGGGGGCGTGATGGTAAAAGAGAACCTTGAGCAGACTTAGTGTAGGCGGAGAGGCCTAGGTGACCCTTTGCCAGAGATCTTCCGGAAGAGGGTAAAGAGGAAGAAGAGAAGGAAGAGGAAGAGGAAGGAAAGCTCCATTGTATAGTAGAAAGGGGAAGAAGAGGAAGGGAAGTTTACATGGGATAATAGAAAGGGGGGAAAGAAGAGAAAGAGGGGAAGAGGAAGAGGAAGAGGAAGGGAAGGTCCATGAGATAATAGAAGGAGAAAGAGGAAGAAGAGAAGGAACAGGAAGGGAAGTTCCATGGTATAATAGAAAGGGGAAGAAGAGGAAGGGAAGTTCCATGGGATAATAGAAAGGGGGGAAAGAAGAGGAAGAGGACGGCAAGGACCATGGGGTAATAGGAGAAGGAGGAAGAGGAAGGGAAGTTCCATGGTATAATGGAAAGGGGAAGAGGAAGAGGAAAAGAAGTTCCATAGGATAATAGAAGGGGGAAGAAGAGAGGAAGAGGAAAGGAGGTTCCATGGTATTATAGAAGGGGGAAGAAGAGGGGAAGAGAAAGAGGAGAGGAAGTTCTATAGTATTATAAAAGGGGGAAGAAGAGGGAGAGGAAGTTTCACGGGATAATGGAAAGGGGAAGAAGAGGAAGAAAATGGGAAGAGGGAAGGAAGTTCCGTGAGATAACAGAAGGAGGAAGAAGAGGAAGAGGAAGGGAAGGTCCAGGGGCTAATAGAAATGAGAAGAGGAGAGAAAGAGAGTTTCGAATGGCGAATAGGTGTTGACAAGATGACGAAGGATTCTCTGAAAATTGGGCTCGAGGAGGAAGAAGAGGAAGAGGAAGAGAAGGAAGAGGGAAGAAAGGAAGTAAAGGAAGGTCTTTTACAGATACCAGGCTCCGAGTCTTTACGTTGGTCGATAGTCCTGAGTATTTTATTTTTTTCATCACAAGAGCTATGTTGACGAAGAGATGATGGGTTGAGGCACTTGGTAGTGAGAGGAGAGAGGAGAAAGAGGAGGAGTAGTGAGAAAGAGGGAGAAGGGAGGACGAGGAGGAGGAAGAGGAAGAGGAGCGTGGAGGCTATTCATGATGTCTGTAGGAAAGAAGATTGGAATGCGTGGAGCCAAGAACCTAATGTAGGGCAAGACGGGGCTCGAGGGAAGAGGAGGAGGAGGAAGAGGTGGAGGAGGAGGAGGAAGGTTGGGGAAGGGAATGGAAGTGGTGGATGGGGGTGGGGTGGGGGAGGTGCGTCAACATAGGTTGCCACTTCACTCTATCTCTTAAACACAGTGATATGGGAGAGGTTTTTGTTCTATAGTGGACTTTGAATTGACAGGCGGGCTACGACCTGAAAAAGGTCTCGAGCGATCGGGACCCCCTTCTGGCAGGTGTCTGCCCGCTTGGGTACATAAGATCGCTGTTGTTAACCAGAAGAAAGTGGTTAAGGTACGCCACCGTGGGAAGAGATCTTGAGAGACTCTTTTTCTCCATTTATGATTATATTTAATATTGATATATTTTTCTTCAAGGCTGCTTTCCCTTCTCCATTGCACGGATTTGCAAGAATGTAATACAAAATACATTATTTACGTTTTAAAAAAAAAAAAATGCATTCATGTTGGTCTGTTGTTTATTAAAATATCATAGCTTGGACTAACGCAAAGATCTCGAGGTTACCCGCTGTCCCTCAAGATGAAGTCGGGGGGGTTGGGGGGGTGAAGCTGTGGGGGGGGGGACGCGGGGGGAATGTAGGGCAGCGCGGACTGCGCATGCGCGGAGACAGGCACACGGACCAAAAGATAACCTTGACCTCAATACATAGCGAGCGAATGGTGCGTTCGGCTTCAGCTCAGGCTTTTGGCGGGGGGAGGGGACAAGGTTACTGGGAGAGAGAGAGAAAGAGAAAGAGAGGGTAAGAGAGATAGAGAGAGAGAGAGAACCCGCGAGCATATGGTGCGTTCGGCTTCAGCTCAGGCTTTAGCGGGGGGAGGGGACAAGGTTACTGGGAGAGAGAGAGAGAGAGAGAGATAGAGAGAGAGAGAGATAGAGGAGGGAGAGAGAGAGAGAAAGGAGGGAGAGAGAGAGAGAACGCGAGCGAATGGTGCGTTCGGCTTCAGCTCAGTCTTTGCTGGGGAAGGGACAAGGTTACTGGGAGGGAGAGAGAGAGAGAGAGAGAGAGAGAGAGAAGGAAGAAAGGAGGGAGAGAGAGAGAGCGAGAGAGAGGAGGGAGAGAGAGAGAGAGAGAGAGAGAGAGAGAGAGAGAGAGAGAGAGAAAGGGGAGAGAAAGGAGAGAGAGAGAGAGAGAGGGGAGAGAGAGAGAGAGGGAAAGGAGAGAGAGAGAGAGAGAGAGAGAGAGACAGAACTTAAGAGGAGGTCCTATGTCTGTATGTTCCGGCCGCCACCTGAGTAAGACCGTTTATCGTTAACCAAAATTAAATATCTGAAGAGGATTACTGGGTTAAAGGTGTAAGATAACCCAGCCTTCAATCCCTTCCGTGCGGCAACGCCCGCTCACTTAACAAAACTATTTTGACAATAGATAAATAAACAAATAAATAAACAAATAAGTAAATTAAAAGGATTGTGACCAAAAACCGCCTTAATGGTGAATAAGGTTTGGCCAGACCAAAGTCAGTAAATTGAGTTACTGAACGGATGAAAACCGTTTTCAGAATTGAATGAAATTGTCTGATCTTTGCCAAATTGAACGATACAAAATGGCCTATACCTCTGATAGAGTGTAATTAGCCCGTGCAGAAAAATAAAATCTCTTCAACTACATATCTGTCAGTGACATTGTCCATATATCTGTCACGCTGTCTATAAACGTCTGCGACAATACTTGTACACTTGTGACCGACTTTGACTATGCGATTGTCTTGTATGTAGGAGTGGAGGAAGTGGAGGGGGGGGGGAGTGGAGTGATGGAGCGGTTGCCCTCATGAACTTGGCGTAAAAGGCAAATCCCTCGTCTTTCCTTCCTCCTTCCCTCACTCCTTACCTCCCTCAACTCCCCCCCCCCCCAACCACTCCTACATACTCTATACTCCTACTTCCCCTAGACCTACTTCTTGGATTTGCTTATAACACATTTTGTAATCCTTCCATTAGATTTCACTCACAGAATTACAACTCTCCCTCTCCCTATGCATACACTGCATATATATATGTATATATATATACATATATATATATACATATATATATATATACATATATATATATATATATATAAGATTGAAGGTGAAAGAAGTTGACGAGGAGAAATGGGGGAATTTTACGCCTTAACGTTTCGATCCGCAGGGTCTTGATCACAAAGCTAACAACTCAAACGTAACCGGATATTTTATACACGGACGGGTCATCTTATGGGACGCTTCGGAGAGCTTGCTATTTTATCTGCGTATTCTTTTATTATTAATAAACTTGTGGCTTTTGCTAAACATATAAATCCTTCTCTATGGTTAATGTTGTTATTAGTGTTGATATATGCTGCCTCAATTGTCTTCCTTAGTTTCTTGGATGATCCTTCAATTTTATTTGTCATAATATAGTCAAGATATAAATATATACATATATATACATATATATATATACACACTTATAAAATGTGTCTGAGCAC
>NC_134817.1:32206943-32209443 GCF_046742065.1 Oratosquilla oratoria | reverse complement strand
GATTGTATTATACCGAAGGATTTTTTTATCATAAGATTAAAGACGGAACTCCTTTCCCTTCGTTTTAGTCTTTATTATTATTATTATTATTATTATTATTATTATTATTGTTGTTATTATTGTTATTTTATTGTAATTATTATTGTTGTAATTATTATTGTTATTTTATTGTTATTTTATTGTTATTATTATTGTTGTTATTATTATTATTATTAATATTATTATTATTATCATTATATTATTATTATTATTTATTTATTTATTTATTATTTTTTACTCAGGAAACCCGTCTCAGATAGAGACTGGGCATTTATTTATTTATTTTTTATTTTTATTTATCTATTCTTTACATGGGCGTCCATATCTATCGCTATTTTATTTCCATTAACCTACCCCATCCCATCCCCATCCACCTCCCCACCCTCCCACACCTGCAAACCGGTTTCCATAGAAAAAGGTCCCCGACCGACGAGACCAGAAGGATCCCCCCTTCCCTCCCCCCCCACCACACCGGGGCAGGTCCGGAGGTGAGGGGGGTGGGGGGCTGACCCCTCTCGGTGGGGGTCCGCGGTCCCTCGTATCCGGGCCCCGCATAGGAATCTTGGATTCCCCCAGTTACGTAAGTGACAGTGAAGGTAATAAATGCGTGATGACAAGGCGCAAATCGCCATTAGACCCACGCACATTCCCCCACGTCCCACACACACACGAATACGTACATATGTGACGCAGATATGTGTACACTTACCCGTGTACGTGTAAGTTACCTCTGTGCGTGTATGTACAGGTAGGCCTAGGCAAGTGGGAGCACACAGGTTTCCGCCCTGTCTGGCTCGCCTGCCGCCTTAATCAGACAATGCATACATTAACAAAGCCAATCCAACACATGTACACACTACCCTTACCCTTAAAAGAAGGAGAGAAAGAGAGATGGGGGAAGGAGAGAAAGAGAGAGAATGAGAGGGAAGGAAGATCACTCCTAAGTTTCCCAACCGAGCGTGGGTGGGTGGGCTGTTCACAGTAGTGTGAAAGACTGCAACTAACTGAATACCTAACCTAAACTCAATAGTGCATATCAGTTCACTTTTGGCCTTTCTCGGATTCTATCCTCTTAATGGTCATTTCTGTGTTTGAGGTTCCCGAGGTGTCTTTTTGAGAAGCCTGATGACATTCCCTTAGGGGAAACACAAGTAAACACGAGATTTAGGGTCAGTGCCTTTGGACTGGACTGACTTACGCCAAGCCCGACTTCACCATAAAACTTTGCGCCAAGATCCCTTCTTCCCAGCGAACTATTTATAACCCGGCAATTACATAATCAATGACGTCATCCCCACGTCAGCTGTGTTCCCCTGTGCGTGAGAATGTGATTGGAACTTGAGAGCTGGAAGTAAGTTGGAAGACCCAGATTACGGCATGTGTTCTGAGCTCTTTGCCTGTGGTGACATTCGTTCAGCCAAGCCCCGGCGGGTTGCCCACTCTGTAGGCAGGAGTAACCCCACCTTCTCCCCTTCCCCTCACACAATCTGCTGCATAGTATTGCTTGGCCTTAGCCAAAACAAACTTATTAAAGGAGTGTTTTATTGATATAGGTTATTATCGTTACTATTATGTTATCATCATCATCATCATCATCATCATCATCATCATCATCATCATCATCATCATCATCATCATCATCATCATCATCATCATCATCATCATCATCATCATCATCATCATCATCATCATCATCATCATCATCATCATCATCATCATCATCATCATCATCATCATCATCATCATCATCATCATCGCCATTAATCATCATCATCGTCATTACTGTTATTATTATTATTGTTATTATCATTAAACCATTCCCTTCAATTAATTATGCTTCGGTGGGAATCCTTAGAGATCACCCAAAGAATGGTGTGTTTGTATGTGAGAGGATGCTGAACTATTTTTGCATTTGTATGTATTGTCTAGTTAAAGCATCGAGAGAGCCTGATGCGGCACAAACATACGTAGTACTTACGTATGGCTTTACAACATGCACCTGTACCCCTGTCCACCCCAGGGATTCGAACTCGGGTCATTTGTTATCGGGGTTTGGATTGTAAGGGTCGTCATCGGGATGAGGTAATCAGGGTTTCTGTCATCGCACTTCGGCTGATGTAAACAAACCACAGGAGTCTTGGAGAGACCGTTGGAGCTGTTGCGGCGTCTTGGAAAACCGCCATGGAGGGACGGGGGAGGGGGATGGGGGGTTGGGTAATGTCCCCAAGTGTATTTGAATGTGTGTTCATGTGTGTATGCACACACACATACACACACACACATATATATACACACACACACACACTGTCACTACGGCGGTCCGGGTTCGAATCCTGCCCAGGGCTGAAAATAATTTCAGTATCGCTGCGCTTCGAGTCGTTACTCCAACTTTCGTGGGCGGGGAGTTGGGTGTGTGTGTGCGCATGTAAGGCCAAAGCATTACCCATAGATCGGTCATACG
>NC_134817.1:32194443-32204443 GCF_046742065.1 Oratosquilla oratoria | reverse complement strand
TACGAGTATTCTTTCTTAGTTCACCATTTATGTTATAGCTCTCTTGTCTCATATACTCGTGCATTTAATCATCTTATTTTCATCTGTTTATCGGCTCACTCGTATATATGTTTTATTAATATTTTTATCCATTCATTCATTCATATATTTGCGTATTATGTTTTAGTTGAAATGTTTATTAACACCCAAGCCAGATAAACGACTTATGATTTGGGAGCGAATTATGATAAACACTTTTACTTAATGGATGTTTGCACATCCCTCAACAAAATATATAAAGTGTATCATGGCACAAAAGAAGACGCCTAAGCCTTTTCGTGACGAGCCTTTGACGTATCACTTAACGAGGTCTGACGTCAGAACCCCTAGATCATAGACTGCAAATATGTTAACCTGGAAACAGCGATGGTGATCTCGTTATATGTGTAGAAGGGGTTAATTACAAGTGAGACTTGTATCGATCCACTCATGGTGGACCTTGAGCTCCGCTTTTAGGCTCGTCGGCACCAAGGTCTGGGTGGTCAGAGGCTGACCTCAGCCTCGGGCCTCCTGACGTCCTGAAGGTCAGCAGGGAAGCGAGCGTCAGCGCTGGGGCGGAACGACCCTCTTCTGCTGTTGTCCTTCATCGCCTTGTCCGAGGTTGACCTTCATGGTCGAGTGAGAGGTTTACCTGAGTGCAAAAATTAATTTGTGTGTGTGTGTGAGAGAGAGAGAGAGAGAGAGAGAGAGAGAGAGAGAGAGAGAGAGAGAGAGAGAGAGAGAGAGAAGAGAGAGAGCGAGAAAGAGTGAGGGAGGGAGTGGGGGAGGGTTATTTTAACTTAATAAATGTTACCTGAGGCAGACATAAAAACGAGTAAAATATAGTGAAGCGAAAGGATTAATGGCGTCTATCGATCAGTCAAGACTCTCAGTTATGTGTGTGCATGTGTACGTGTATGTGTGTGTGTGTGTGTGTGTGTGTGTGTGTGTGTGTGTGTGTGTGTGTGTGTGTAAGTGTTCAGTAAGTGGGTAAGTTCAGTAAGTGGTCAGGACTCGAACCTACACTGGTGCTGTGCATGGTTCACACAGCGCCACGGTGTGTGTGTGTGTGTATGTGTGTGTGTGTGTGCGTGCGTGCGTGCGTGCGTGCGTGCATGCGTGATATTCCACTGTCTTGTCCCCGATTTGAATCGATTGGCCATCGCGAGGTATTCACCTTATGTACACGTGTGTACACGCACACACACACGGCTCGCCGGCGCAGTGGTACCGTTCGTAACTGGTACTCCAGCGGTCCTAGTTTGAATGCCGCCCAGGGGTAAAATAATTTCAGTATCGTTGCGCTGTGAGCCGTTACTCCAACTCTCGTGGGCGGGGAGTTGTGTGTGTGTGTGTGTGTGTGTGTGTGTGTGTGTGTGCAAGGTCACAGTATTACCCATAGATCGGTCATATATGAGCTCTCTTCCGGAAAAGTAATGGCTGTCGATCACGAGTCCAACACGTGATCCAAGGCCATTGCAAATCACACACACACACACACAGACACACATACACGCACACAGTATATACAGGCACACATGCGTGTGAGATTATCATCTATTGGTATTTCCATTATGTATGAGATATCACTGCATTTTGTTTTGCGGAGTCCTTATCGCTACCCCTTCCTCTCGATGACCTTCGGTGTCGGGTCGCCAATTCCTCTTCCTTTATTGTCCCGAGAGGCAATCCGTCAGGGATTAGAGTCGGGGGTTCCCGCCCCTGGTGGCCCGAGTCTTTCCACATATCCGAGGACACGCAACTGTTTACATTGAGATCCTGGATTTTGACATTCTTTTTGTGGTCGTGGTAAAGGGCAGGGGGGGTCTAAGAGGCGCGCACGCGCACACACACAGAGAGAGAGAGAGAGAGAGAGAGAGACGGGGGGAAGGGTAGGTCCCGTCACCCCTCGCCCCCATATATCCTCCTTTGACGACATTCAGGAAAACTTGGTGACGGTGTTCTTGCTCCTGGTTACGAAGCTCAGAGTCGTAGGAAGTGTTAGGAAACGCTGCGCACTAGATGACGTCACTCTTTCCAAGGCGAGGGTAACCTCATCTCACGACGGCGGTCACGTGGCCCCTCAGTTTCCTCTCAATTGTCACGTTCGTTTTACTCCTCTCTCTCTCTCTCTACGTGTGTATTCATCTTTTTGGATCGCGTGTTAGACTCGTGATCGACAGCTATTTCCCTCCCGGAAGAGAGCTCAGAGCTCGTATGACCGATCTATGGGTAATGCTATGACCTTACACACACACACAACTCCCCGCCCACGAAAGTCGGAGTAACGACCCGAAGCGCAGCGATACCGAAATAATTTCGGCCCTAGGCAGGATTCGAACCAGGTACTGCCGCACCTCCGTACTGGCAGTCCAGTATTCTATCAACCGCGCCACCGTGTGTGTGTGTGTGTGTGTGTGTGTGTGTCGCGTGCGACGATTTTCTGAGAGTGAATTTGTAAGCCGTACATAATATGTGATAGCTGGTAGGTTGTATGACAGACAGACGGAAAGAGCGAAAGGGGTGACGGAGGGAGGGAGGGAGGGTAGGGTGGGGGAGGGGGAGGGGAAGGGGAGGAGAGGGAAGAGGACGTAATTCATCAGGACCGGAATTCCGCTCGTCTTCGTTGCCAAGTGTGCATGTTGTCGGCATGACGTCACGGCGACAGCGGTGTCTTCACTAGGACAGATGCCGACGGCGAACCGTCGCCAGGTTTCTTCGTTCCTGAGAGGTAAGGAACTTCCCGAAGAGGCAGTCAGTGGTATTACCATTCCAAGTGTCTTTGTGATACACGCCATAGCCGTATCATGTAATCAGTCTCAAAATCCATAAAAAGGGAGGAAACCCGAGTTTGCAGTTCTGAGAACTTTATCCACAGAATTCTTCGAAGAAATTATTATCGTGAATTATCTCCTCTTAATGATATGTGGAAAAGCGGATGGTTGCCATTGTGTGTTGTAAGACACGTGAGTCTCGTTTATCAGATTTATGAAACGCTATTGACAGTATATGAACAACTCAATCCAAAATGTGTAAGATCTTGTTACTTAATTATATTTATCATTTGAAATTCAGTTCATTTGCTGCTTGGTTCTGGTTATTGTGACGTCGTTGTCTGCGCTCTATTCTTCTATGGTTCCTGTTGTTCTCAAGGTATTGCGTGCCGCCTCTGAGTATAGAGGAGAGCAGAGTCGGACTACCTGTGCGTTCGTAGCTTTGAGCGTTTCTGATAATGACCTCTCGCAAGAGGTCGAAGCCTCAACTGTGATGACCCAACTCAACCTGACTCTTGCCCATTACCTGACCTAACTTAACCTGACTCTAACGTCGTTGTCTGACCTTAGGATTAGTCATACGCTGACCTAGACGGCTTTGGCCATGAAAGTCATGACGTGAGTAGGTTGTGGGGTTCATTTGGAGTGAATAAAATCAACTGGCGCAAGTAAAAATAATAATTAAAAAATCTCCATGAAATGCATCAGCAGCAGTTCCAGGAACTTTATAATGTAGGCCTTAGGGTCTCTTACAGTCTCCCCCATTCTATGTGCTGACGCGACCTCTGTAACTGTTTGTGCTGTACGTGAGTTACAATAAACCGGATCAGTGGTTGTAATACGTTCATGGAAAAGAAAATGGGTTGACCAGTGGTGAACCTCAAATGTTTCCGAGTTAACTCTCTTCGAAAACGTATACCAGAATTTATGTGTACACACACACGCACACACACACACACACACTCGGTGGTACAGTTGGTAGAGCGCTGAACTGGGAAGTAGAAGTGCTCCCAGTACCCAGTTCGAATCCTGCCCAGGGCCGAAATTATTTCGGTATCGCTGTGCCTCGGGTCGTTACTCTGACTCTCGTGGGCGGGGAGTTGGGTGTGTGTGTGTGTGCAAGGTCATAGCATTACTCATAGATCGGACCTACGAGCTCTGAGCTCTCTTCCAGGAGGGAAATAGCTGTCGATCACGAGTCCAACACGTGATCCAAAGACCAAGTGAATACACACACACACACACACACACTCCTGAAATAATTTCAGTATCGCTGCGCTTCGCTCTGAGCTCTTATCCGGGAGGCTAATAACTGCCGATCACAAGTCCAACACGTGATCCAAGACCATGGTGAATACACACACAGATCACGAGTCCAACACGTGATCCAAGACCATGGTGACACACACACACACACACACGCGCGCGCGCGCGCGCGCGCACGCACGCATGCACGCACGAAGGAATCCGCACATTTATTCTTCGGACATTTAGTCTTCTGGACAATTAGTCCGCCACTCATTAGTCTTCTGACAATACGTCTTCCCAGTAACTTGTCTTCAAGTTATAATAGGATAATCAGCTTGAAACTTCAGTTATCATTTTATTATCAATTGATAATTTAATATAACCATATATAAATGATAAATAAGATAAGAATAGGAGGATTAGAGGCTCTATGGTACCTTGTATACACGTCTGGTATGACATTTACTAAGTTGATTGATGTGCTGCTAAAATGAGGTATATGTGTAATGGTGAATCAATTGCGTGAACGAGTTGTCCACATTTCTGTGGACGAATTGTCCAAGTTTGCAGTTTTGCGGGCCAGTTGTCCAAAGACGATTTATCCGTTCAGCATATCAGTGAGAAATGTGAAGATGAATATCTTGAGGTCAGGTCTTCTTATTGGAGGTGGTCTTCCAAGTACAAGGATGACCGGTTGACCTCAGGTCAGGAGTAACAAACTTAACTTCTTACTTCCTTACTTCTGCTCCCAGGTAGGCTTTCAGCCTGTCAGTCGGGCCAGCACACTTCTCCAGATTGTCCTCTCAAAGCTTCCTTCTTCTCTCAAATCCTCTATTTTTCCTAATCCATTTGCCTCTAGGATTTCTTCAACACCATCTTTCCATCTTTTCTTCGGTCTACCTCTAGATCTGCTACCTTCTGGTCTCCAGTTCCATCTTTTCTTTGCAATTCTCTCTTCATCCATTCTCTCCACGTGCCCAAGCCACCTTAGTTGTGCCTTTTCTATTTTGCTTCTAGTTGATTTTACTCCAATCATTTCTCTTATTTCATCATTTCTAATTCGATCTCTTTTGGTTTTATTTACTATTGCTCTCAACGTTTTCATTTCTGCCGACTGAATTCTGCTCCAGTCTCTTGATGTTAATGTCCAGCTTTCAGCAGCATACATTAAACTGGAATAAAATCAATAATTTCCTTTCACATAGAATAGAAGGTAAAAGTGTGTATATCTTAACACATTATATAACTGACAAACTGAAATTCCCTTGCAAAGCAAAACCATGTTTTCTTAGAAGTGAAAATGTATCTGAAATCCAATAAGGGTTATGCACTCATACTAGATTTTATTTTAGGATCATTTTGAAATTACCTTGCGAAGTCACAATATCTTAAAATAAGATAGAAAATTCTCTTCTGTAACCAAAGAAGTTGAGATAAGACATCACTTAAAAGCGGTACATATGAATGGAACCGAAATGTCCGCGGTCGACAAGTTCATGAGTGTTGGGCTCGAACCTGCAACTTGTTTGGGCCACGAAGGTGACCCAACTTTGGACATTTCGGCCTCATGAAATTGTCAACCCCGGACATTTTGGCCCCATTCATATACACCGCTCTTAAGTCATTCTTATTTCAACTTAATTGGCACCAAAAGGAAATTTTTATTATATTCATTCATGAATAAACAAATAAATAAAAGTAAAGAAAAATGTTAATAATAAATTAACCAAAGTAGTTATGTTGGTGCATCAAAAATAAATAAAAATAATTCTTGGCATTTTGATATTCTAAATTTGAAGTAGACAAAAGTAGACGTGGAATACATTTCTAACTTATTTGATTTTAAAGAACATCAGAAGACTAAATGTCCAATTTTAGAAGACAAACTAGTTGAAGACTAATTGCCAGAAGACTAACTAGTGGAAGGCTAATTGTCCAGAAGACTAATAATTTTTTTGTATACATTCCACATTTAATATATTTTTTTCGCTTCACAACATAATTAGATAAAATTAAATCTATTACACTATTTTTTTATTATTATTAACAAAAAAAACACATAAACTTATCTGAAATGAACAAAGAATACTAGGTGCTGCTTCAGTATGTAATTTACGCGCCAAAGTGATCTACGATGGACAATTTTTACAAAGGTATCTTGCATATAAATACTCATGAAAGCAAAACAAGGACGTAACACCTTGTAATGATGAACATAGAGGGTACACAGTACTCCATTTTGTTCTGAGACGGCAAAGAATAGCGACTACAAAGGAGGGAGCAAATGTCCAGACTTCATGCTAAGAGGTCAACAGTGACAAACGGTCAACTTGGGTCAGCGGTTGACTTCGGGAAGTTGTGAAGAGGTTTCGGCATGGACGGACCACGGGAGGTAAGGAAAAGAACAAAGAAGACACCATGAGGATGAATAATGGGCTTGGACACTTGCATTTTTTACTCTGTCTATAAACTTTCTGAAGAACTCTTGTCCCACACTCTGAAGAAATGAGCTCGCACAAGCTCACCATTGTTTCTCAACCCCCTTCATATACATATATAAAGGTATCTCAACATGTATGTATATGTATATATATGTATGTATGTATGTATATGTATATATATATGTATGTATATGTATATATATGTATGTATGTATGTATATGTATATATATATGTATGTATATATATATATATATATTATATATATATATATATATATATCGTTTTTTCAAAAATAATCACAATAACGCGTGACTAAATAATATTGCAGAAACCACAGGGAAAATAAAGTCGGAATACTAAACGTTTTCGTCTATTACGACATCCTCAGAGTACAAGAAAGAGACATAGAACATAATATTTATACAGAAATAAGAAAACTGGGGAAGATTATAGTCACATAAAAGTTTCATACAATATACATACACACACATGTAAATGAATGTGTGTGTATGTATATTGTACGAAACTTTTATGTGACTATAACCTTCCCCAGTTTTCTTATTTCTGTATAAATATTATGTTCTATGACTCTTTCTTGTACTCTGAGGATGTCGTAATAGACAAAAAACGTTTAGTATTTCAACTTTATTTTCCCTGTGGTTTCTGCAATATATATATCGAGTGTGTGTGTGTGTATAAACATACATTTTTCTTGTAGGCATACCAAGTTCTTAGAATATATATATATATATATATATATATATATATATATATATATATATATATATATATATATATAATATGCAAAGCGAGTTAATCACCACAGCATTGTCACAATTATTGAGTTTCTAATATTTTCAGTTTTTCTCATGTTAGAAAGAAACTCAATAATTGTGACAATGCTGTGGTGTTTAACCCAGTTTGTATATATATGTATATATATATATATATATATATATATATATATATATATATGTATATATTCGCATTTTTATCAACCACAGTACACTTATTTCTGTATAGATATTATGTTCTATGTCTCTTTCTTGTACTCTGAGGATGTCGTAATAGACGAAAACGGTTAGTATTCCGACTTTATTTTCCTTTTAGATTACATTTTTATCAACCACAGTACACTTTTTATCAACCACAGTACACTTATTTCTGTATAAATATTATGTTCTATGTCTCTTTCTTGTACTCTGAGGATGTCGTACACTTTATTTCTAAGCCATCCACATTGAGAGATACTCGAGGAGGCCAACATACAGAAATTGAAACGTGGTACCGCTAAGGACTCAAACCTGGGCTAGCACGTGATAAGTGTTAATGACTTAACCGATTACGCTATATGTGTGTGTGTGTGTGTGTGTATTTACCTAGTTGTATTTCACGGGAAGGAGAGCTACGCTCGTGGGGTCCCGTCTCCATATCTCATTTTATCTAAACTATTTTTAAATTCATGTATTGTTCTTGCACACACTATTTTTTCATCCAACTTGTTCCAACTGTCTATTATTCTGTGAGGAAAGCTGTTCTTTTTCAGATCTCTTCTATAGCTGTCCTTCTTGATTTTCCTTCCGTGTCCTCTTGTGTTTCCATCATCCCATTTTATCAGATTCTCTCTATCAATAACTTCTATGCCTTTCATGATTCTGTAAATAGCTATCAAATCTCCTCTCTCTCTTCTTTGCTCTAATGTCTGTAGTTCAAGTTTTGCTAGTCTCTCTTCATATGATAGTTTTGAGAGTGTTAGTGCCAATTTTGTAATTGCTCTTTGTATTCTTTCAAGTTTTTTTTATACATTTTTTTGTACTTGGTGACCATACTGTTGCTGCATATTCCAATTTTGGTCTTATCAGAGTGGTTAGAATTTTCTTCACCATTTCTTCATCCAGGTATGCAAATGCCACTTTGATTGTTCTTATCAAATTATAAGTTTCTCCAAAAATCTTATTTATATGTGTGTGTGTGTGTGTAAAGACTGACATGGATGTGAAACGTATGGAGTTTTATTCAGTAACAGACATTTCGATCTTTTGGACCTTCTTCACTGGACAGAAGATAGAAGAATTCAAACCCGTCAATGGCTTTAATGCGTTGGGATAATCCCTCCCGTCGTGACCTGGCGATCTTGAGGGACCTTTCCTAGGTTTCTTTATACCACACTCGCCAACCGCCAGCTGTGTGGACGTTTGTGCCCATGGCATAGACCCAGTTCGGGAATTTGTGGTATTTTCGGTGGCCATGTAAGCCGCATCCAGAACTTTTCTTCATTTTCTCCCATTTTCCTATGTAAGATGTGAGCTTTTTCCAGTTCGGCAGATGAGCTTCCTCGATGTGGACCACTAGCGCATTGGATGTTCTGTGGTGTCTTACATCCCTCTTGTGCTCTTCAAGTCTTTTTTTTCTTAGGCCCCGTTTTCTCTCAACGATGTACTTGTAAGCTTTCTCGCAGCCTGTTCAAAGAATTTTATGGTCTTCATGGTTCATTTTCCACCTGACCGCTAGATATATATATATATATATATATATACATATATATATATATATATATATACCTATATATATGCTAATAAGAACACGGGTACGCGTGTTCACTTATGCAAAGTAGCCCACTTGGAAAAAGAAACTAACGAAGCAGAGCGCTTTCGTATATTACATCTTCAGTGCAAAAAGTACTTTTTACACTAGATGTAATATACGAAAGCGCTCTGCGTTGTTAATTTATTTTTCCAAGTGGTCTACTTTGCATATATATATATATATATATATGTATATATATATATATATATATATATGTTGGTACATTGTGACAAGTTGATGAAGGTGGAAAAAGAAGTCACGGGTCTAGTTCCGAGTTCCTGAGTTTATTCCTGACCGGTTTCGCTCTATGCTTCTTCACATTCCTCTGAAGAAGCATAGCATAAAGCATAAATTTAGGGAGCAGGTTTCCTTGAATACATTTTCTGTTGAGTAATACTTTCAATCCTCCCTGTTATCTTTCTATCTGCAAGGGGAAGGGAGAACACTACGTTACCAAATGAATCCATGGTAAGTTTGGAAATGAAAATAAATACAAAACTTACAGATGACGAGAAGGATACACACACACACACGCGTGCGCGCACACACATACATATATGTATATATATGTATATATATATATAATATATATATATATATGTGTGTGTGTGTATATGTACAATACATGCATATTTCATTATAGGCAGATAAGGTTAAATGATGCCACTATTTCTGTTATGTGTACTTTTTACATAATACCTATATTTCTGGCTAATTTATAATAATTCATTTGGATGTGGATCGTCTAGGTCAGATAACCCACTCTGACGGATATCCAGACTAAACATCCCTGACAAAATACCCCACAGACAAAACACGCCCGGACAAAACACCACACATACACATACCAAAGCCTTTTTCCTCCTTTGGAAGTAGCCAAAAAAAAAAAAAAAAAAAAGGGCATAAAATCTACTCCCACTCATTCCATCCCC
>NC_134817.1:32106943-32189443 GCF_046742065.1 Oratosquilla oratoria | reverse complement strand
TCTAACAACCCTTTTCCTTTGTCGTTTCCATCGTCTCGATTTTTTTTTCTTTTCCAGAACGTTTTGTATTTTTTTTCTTACAGAAATTTTCTCCTTCTTTAGTTTCTCACTGCACCCCCTCTTCCTCCTCCACTCTTCTCTTACGTTCTCTTTCTCTTCCCTTTCTCCTTCATTTCTCTTTCACTGCCTCATCTCCACTTTCCAGGACCCCCCTCCATATGACCTTCCACTCTCGCCTCTCACCCTCCTTTCTTGGGCATCGGAGGGAGAGTGAGAGCTAGACCACAACCTCTCGTACCACAGTTTCTAGTTTCAGGTCACCCTCGGAACAGGTGTTCCTTGTCGAAGATCTTCCTTCAAACAGGCGTTTCTTGTTTAAGGTCTTCCTACAAACAGGTGTTCCTTGTCGAAGATCTTACTTCAAACAGGTGTTTCTTGTGTAGGGTCTCCCTTCAAACAGGTGGTTTTTGTCGAAGATCTTACTTCAAACAGGTGTTTCTTGTGTAGGGTCTCCCTTCAAACAGGTGGTTTCTGCACTGGCTTGTCCTCGGTGCTGTTTTAACAAACAGGTGTTCATTAAATGATCTTACCCTCGAGAAGGGTGTTCCTTCGATTACCAAATCCTCCAAAGCAGGCGTTTCTTTAGGGAGAGCAGTTTGGGGATGCATGGGTTCCTCCAAGTAGGTGCAGGTCCTCCTTCATAGTTTATTCTGGCTAACGTCAGTTTTTTTTTTTATTATTATATTGAGGAGGACCTTCACAAAATTTATTCTCGAAGTACGTGGCTCACATCGCGAGATCTTCCTGCAGCGGTTGTCCATGACTCACAAGCTATGGTAATGCATTCAATGTAAACGATGACGAAAAGTGTGACGTTGATCTTTGACGTCATAGGTTGCCGGTGATGTTTATGTTTACAATGGAGGGGGAAGGGGGCGTAGTTGTCGCGGCTTTCCGCCGCCTAATTCGAGGGAAATGTGTTTTATCCTCCGTGTCGCCACTTTCGTGTTTGTCTTTCGTGTTTTCGTTATCACTCTTGTTCCGCATTTGTCAGCATTTTCGTGTTTAGTCATGTGTGTTGTTTTAACCTTTTTTTCTGTTTATATTATTTTCCGTGTTTGTGTGATGTATATTTATTCATCTCTGTCAGAGTCTTCGTGTTTATCATTTTCCTTGTTGATAAATCTCCGACATTTTCATTTCGATTCTCGCAAGAGATCAAATGAGGAAATTATGAAATCAAGATACTTGTCGGTTATTTCCTTTTTGAGGTCTTCATTCACTCAATGACAATAATAAAAACCCATCTAAACGCAACTGGCTTGAATTCGACTAATCCAGCCACAAGTTATGTCCTGGAAGTAATTATCGAATGAAAATTCGACTTGGTGTTCATGTTGTGAGAGCTGGTGATTTTAGGGGATTAAATACCTTTATGGATGGGGATGATAGGTGGCAATGGACATGGAACTGCCTAGTGTAGGTTTTAAGGTCTCTTGCACACTCTTTCATTCCTATGCTCTGTAGACAAATCTATACAGAGAGAGAGAGAGAGACTTGTGATCTGGTCAGTCATTTTAGTCGACGTCCAAAAGTACAGGAAAAGGAGTGGGGCAGGTGCTGAACGCAGGAGTTTGGCCAAGGGGGATAAAACTCGGAACAACGACGAAGCTCTCGAAGTTGCCAAGCTCGTGGGGTATTTACTCAACCGTGTTTATGAATTCAACTGGCGAGGCTCTTCCCTTTCGCGAGTTCGCATCCTGCATGGACGATCTTCTTGTCTGGCTGGAATTTCAAATTTCGTCGTTCTTCTCCCAATTGCGTTGCTTCCAAAAACACATAATCAATGATCTGAGTTCGAGTCCCCGCTCAGGGCTGAATAATTATCAGCACTATAAGCCGGTATTCCGGCTCTGGTGGGCAAGGAGTTCTATGTGTATGTAAGGTCACGGCATCGCTCTTAGATCGCATTTATGAAATCTGAACTCCTCCGGGAAGGTAATAGCTCTCGATCACGAGACCACCACGTGATCCAAGATCATGGTGAATCGCACAAAGGGCATTCAGATTACGAAGTTGGCCGATTTTTGTTCAGTGTGAGGCGTCTACCGCCGTATCGCGTTGCGGTGATCTCGTTTCTAAGTGAAAGCAGTTGTTGTTCTGTGTCTGCCTGTGTGTATGCAATTTAGCGTTATGTATGCATGTTTATTTTGTGTATATGCGTCTTTATTTTCGTGTATTTGTGATCCACAAGAAACTGGTTACGAATTACCGTCTGATTTAGTTCTCATGTTTGCGCGTAAGAAATAAAATTAAAAAAAAACTGTCCTAAAACGGACGTACTACCAGTTACTTCGATTGACACTCAAGATTAATGTAAGTGAAGAAGAAATCTTATTTGGATAATTGCCAAAATATTGAAATGATATGTATGGAATGGGCACAGTGAGAGTTCGAAAAGTAAAAATAAATGTTCAAAGAATGTTTAGTGTGAGAGCAAATAGCACATTTTCTTTGTAGAAAGTTATTTAGATTTTATTATTTTCATGCACGCACGTTCTGTTGAGCTGTGCTTGCACGCTTGAATGGGTTGTTGTGTGGATGTGACACTGTCTGAATAAATCTTTCTCTCCTTCTGTACACACACGCATATATATATATATATATATATATATATATATATATGTATATATGTATGTGTATGTGTATATATGTATGTGTATGTATATATATGCATATATGTATGTGTATGTATATATATGCATATATGTATGTGTATGTATATATATGCATATATGTATGTGTATGTATATATATGCATATATGTATGTGTATGTATATGTATGTATATATATGTGTATGTATATGTATGTATATGTATGTGTATGTATGTATATATATGTATGTATATGTATGTATGTATATGTATGTATGCATGTATGTGTATGTATGTATGTGTATGTATGCATGTATGTGTATGTATGTATGTGTATGTATATATGTATGTGTATGTATATATGTATGTGTAGATATATATGTATGTGTATGTATATATGTATGTGTATGTATATATGTATATGTATATGTATGTATATGTATATATATATGTATATATATATGTATATATATATATATGTATATATATATATATATATATATTTTTTTTTTTTTTAATATCTGAATAGAATCACCAGTGTTGGTGTAGTCAATTAATGCCGACAGTCGTCCCCGGATTCGAATCGATGCTTGCGAGAACGCACAACCGACGCTCTACCAACTGAGTTATCGGGTGTCTAAAATTCTCCAAGCCTCGGTTCGAATCCGGGGACGACTGTCGGAATTTTATATATATATATATTATATATATATATATAATATATAATATATATATATAACGGTTACCTCCAGCAGTTTCATGGGCGTATAATAGGGCAAAGGTGACGGCTCCTCCTTGCGTATGCTCTTCACCGTCTTCCCCCTTTCCCTCTGGAGGACGATCAGTCAAGAGCATCCGCTTGCTAGGCACAGTTGTATTTGTCCCAAGGGAACTTGTTAAGAGCCATAAACGTGGGGTGTGCATAAGCTTGCGCAAATCGTCGGCCTCTTGGCATTTTGTAAACTACACATATCACATCCAAGTCAAGCTTCCTAACCTGGTTTTCCCAAGTCTTTGTTCATCGGTCAACGGCACTGATCTTTGTACGTAACAGTAACAGAAATTTTGTCCGTGTGTGTGTGTGTGTGTGTGTAAATTCTGTGAGTACTTCAGGTGACCTGTGCACCAACATTGCGTGTGTGTAGTGTACATCGTAGATGGATATCGTAGGAATATCTAGGCTGGGATGATTTACTGTTTGTAAACAGCTCGCAAGTGGTCTGAGGTCATCCATAGATGTCTTATAGATATTTTTTTTGTTCGTTGACGTGCGGGGAGGAATGATCCTGTGATGGGTGATACTTCAATTTATGTAAGTGATGTGTAAATGACGTGCTTTGCCAAGTTGCATCATATGTATGTGTTATCGTATGTGGTGGTGACGTATGTGAAGTCGCTTAATGTCGTTTTTGTTGCATGCGAATGTTTCATGTGTCTGGTATTGTGCAGTATATGATGATGGTTGAACGGGTTATGTGTGTTAAAATGTTATCTGAAGTATAATGTGCATTTCTTACGTGTGATGGGTGATAACTAAGAAGCGTCAGTGTTATGCATATTGTAGCAAATTATTGTAGCATTGTGTGTAGTTGGTAAGCATTGGGCCCAGTCAGATCGTCCGGGGTTAACCTGGGAATATTACAACAACGGTTGATTGATAAAATCGCCCTGCGCATAAAAATTAAAGAAAACGGAAAGAGTAACCAGTGTTCACCTTTGTCCTATATATTTTGATGACTTGGACAAAGACATCGTATTTTGGGATCTACTAGAACAGATCAGTTTGTTATGCTAAAGAAATGGGGCTAGATGTACATAAGATAAAGACACGGAAGACAGCGATACTACCCGATAAGACGAAACGGCGGCTTGGCGTCACTGCAACAGGGCAACGATATGACGTCATGTCAACATACCAGAGCGTTAGAGGTATCGACCGTCTTTGGATGGCAGCGACGACTAAGATCTCTCCGTCAGTCACGCTGAGTCGCGGAATCCGCGCGGAAAGTGAAATCCGCCACGTCGGGTTTTGTCACCCTCGAGGGTACTCTGTCATCCCCTGCGGAGATAGTTCTGCCTCAGGGCCATTCCTCGAAGTGCGGCGGTGGCGAATAGGCAAACTCGAGGGATGTACAACGCGCTGGGCCGGCCTATGAGTCCAAAGACGCCGTTGCAGACGCAAGCCTCGTATTTGGGGTCCATGAACAAATCCAGGAGGATCCAGGACCTCTCAGGCAGGTAAAGTGCACTACCCACATCATGCGTTTCGTGCGTTTTCGTAGCAGTACTTTCTAGGTGACTGCGTGATATGTGACATATCGCTCGGGTCGGGTTCCGACGTGGGTGACTCATTTGGCTTTCATGTGACGGCAGGTAGGTGGAGTGGAAAAAGGACCTACCGGTATGGAAGGATCTTGTGGTCGACCAAGAGAAGAGTTTCGTCGTATTCGGAGTTCGAAAGCTGTTGTGTTCGATGAGACCCCTTCAGCTGTTCGTAGGTTCTCCTGCGTTTAACATGCTGCCACTTTAGATATACAAGAGCCACTTTAGATATACAAGTACCACTTTAGTTAAACAGGTGCCACTTTAGTTATACAAGCGAGACTTTAGTTATCTCTGTGTCATTCTAGTTAATTCTCTTGCTGCTTTAGTTAACTTGATGTAATATTAGTTGACTTAGTGCTATTTTCGTTAAGTCAGTACAGTCCTAGTTAAGTCAGTACCGTCCTAGTTAACCCGTTAGCTATTAGCCGAAATATAGAAGTTATACTTTCTTCAAAGTTTCCTTTTATTCGGACTGTGGGTTCTTCGTGATTATAGTTTTTAAAAATGTGATACTACATTTTGTGTGTGTGTGTATATATATATATATATATATATATATATATATATATTTATATATATATATATATATATATATATATATATATTTATATTAGTATAAATGGGCAGTAAGTTTTCTTGTAGACATGTTCGATTGAAGACCAGAGCTAATTCAATATCCGCTATCTTCTTAGTGATTTTCTCAATTTCCCGAATAGTTTGTTTGTATCTTGAAGGGAGGTCAAACACAAGGCTTCAGAGATCCATGGTGTAATGTTTTTCGTTACAATAACACCAGGGATCTTGGAAGTCTTGTGTTAGACCTCCCTTCAAGATACAAACAAACTATTCGGAAAAATGAGAGCATCACTAAGAAGATAGTGGATATTGAAAATGAATATATATATATAATTTTTTTTTTTTTTTTTTTTTCCTCTTGGAGTTCGTTGGCCGACTTAATTAATTTTGGAGAAGTCGAGTGGCACCAAATTCGCAGCTTGGTGTCGGGTCATTGACTCTTTGGAAGGGTGGGTGCGGCCATGCGATGCCTGCTGGCACTTGCCGACCGATGTACTTCTCGGTTGACCTGAGATCGGTATCGCGGTGACCTTGTTTTCTAGAGTTACTATGGTTTTTGCGTGCCACCGAAAATTTGCCGCCATTTTGGCAGGGATTCGAAGATATTTGGGTCATATGGTTATCAGATAGATCTTATCTGTCCGCCCTAGAACAATATGATTTTCTTTTATTTTATCTATCTATTCTGTTGATATACTATTATTTTTCCAAACTGTGTTGTCAATGGATGAGCGCCATCTTAGATTTGAGCTCGGGATCTCTGTTCTTTGAGAAATGTATCGTAGTCAGGAGAAGAAAGCTGTCGGAATGAGTCTCCATGTTATGTCGATCCGGTGAGTGACTATGGATCTGTCATCATTACTTGGTGATTACCGTCATCTGATCGAATTGCACAGTATTGTCCACGAGCCAGGGAAGATAGAAATCCATAACAGTAATTGCCAAAACAATTATCTCGTTGTGATATCATTATCTGTTTCGTCCATCTGCAATAATAGGGTTTAATCTATTACTATTCCACGTTCAACCTAACTAGGTAGAAATTCCCTTTTTTAACTCGCTAAAATGGGGGGAGGGGTTGCTACAAGAGAAACCTGCCTACGGCCGAAGCAGCCATCTCAACCCTCTCCGGTTCCTAAGCCTCCTTTTTAAGTGTGATTGAATAGTCTCCTATAATCGTTATCTTCGTCAAGAATGGTGGGAGTGTACAAGTTTTACTTCATGCAAATTTTCGGCAATAGTCAAGTCGTCCAAAAACAATTATGATTAGTTAACTGTTTTTGGCAAATTTCCTTTGTATTTGTTGACAGTAGTCCTGAAAATCATAAACTGAACACCAGGTACCAGCTAAAGTTACATCTTTTCCGTGATACGTGCGGACCTTCGGGCTCTTTTTCAAAGAAAAAACTTTATTTTCCTCCGACTCTCGATTTCTCTATGACTTCACTAATCCTGCTGCAAGGGATTACATGTGGGAATGAAGGTACTTCGTCTCTCCACGTCCATCAACACCCTCCCTCCATCCAGTCTCCGGGTTGTGCTCGAGATCTCTATCAACTGTGCCGTCTATCCTCAACTTTTTCACGTATGCAGAACTGCCAACCAGTGACAACTTTACTGTTACAGCACGGAGAACATTCCAACGTTTCTTCCCAAAGAGATCTATGGCAGGGCCTAAGGACCGTTGGCGACTACAATGGGGTTGCGGTCTAAACAGAGTAACTGTTGGGACGGTTATTATATTCTTATATATTTGTATGTATGAAAGAGAGGTGGGGGTAGAACGTTTGTTTCATGATTACGTGCTTGATCCTTTATGACATCAGGAAAGGCTTTGGCAATGTCAGGGAGAAGAGCGCGCGGCTAGCTGGCTTTAGCCTTCTCCCTCCACCACCACCATCCGCCAAGCTCCTCCGGTCTCAGTCACCGCCACCTCCCCACCCCCTACCCTCCCCTTCGTGTTTCCTAGCAACCCCAACCTGGTCAACGCATCGGGTCTTTTAAGAGAGAAATCACAGTTATACAGAGAATCTTAGCACTTTCCACTTAACAGCATTCCATAAAGTAACGTTTTAAGGGGCCTGTGGACTTCCCGCCCTCCAGGCGTCCCTTCTTGTGGCAGGCTTACTGCCCTGGAGCTTGTAGGTCCTGTGGTCAGCGGTGTGGGGGGGCGTCCTGCGAAGGCTAGACATGTACACATATTAAGTGGACGGTTGTGCTCATAAATCCAGAGTCTTGACGCAAGATGACATATGTTCTTCGTTTAAAAGCTCTCCCTTCCCAACTACAGTAATGAGGTAGATTCTCGTTTCGCAAGAGTTTGGGAGACCTATCGACGGCTCTAGTTTTTTTTTTTTTTTTTTTTTTTTTTTTTAAGATCAGCTTTCGTGTATAGTGACAATAACTAATACAGTAGAACTGGCTGTTTTAGATATACAGAATTAATCACTTCCGTGGAATTTCGTTTTTCGTATCACAGGGTACACGTACTTTAATTCAAGAATCTGTTGACTTTAAGACAAGGTGGGCGAGTTAGGATATACCGGTACTTGTATCTTCCTTGTACACGTCATTCCGACCGTTAGTTCAAAATATATTCACGGAACTTTGCACTTACGACTTAAACAAGTTTATCAATTTAAATTTACGATTGTCGACGGGTAGGTGCTGCCTTCGAGACTAGCAATGCACCCGGAACTCGATAAAGACATGCAGGAAGAAATAAGACGATGTTGGTATGGAGAAGAGTTCAATGAAACAGCTGACTGAGGCCGAAGTATTGCCAATTTTGTAAATATTGCATTTTTTTTTTTATTAATACCCCTTTATTGGGATTATAGGTGATATAGATCCGAATCAGTTTCTGTGGTATTTTCGTCATAAAACACGCATTTATTTTTTGTATTCTGCCCAAGTAAACTTTCTAGAAAAAAAGATGTGAAAGTGTGGATGGCAGCACGGAGCAGCTCAACGTCGGGACCGCGCGCTCGCTCGACTTGTTCCATCAAGCTTCGACTCGCAACCCCCACCGCACCCCCTCATAGCCCTCCCTTCCCTTCCTCCCACCTCCTTCCTATTTAACCCACAAACCTTTTACTTGTAATTAACTTTCCCCAATTGAATGTATAGCCCCTCCCCTCACCAATCTCAATCCACGTGTGCATATGTTATGCTGTCGTGATGCACCTCAGTCTCCTACTTACATCCTTGCGTCTACCTCACCCGTGAAATACCTTTTCTCCTTACCGCGGTAGCGGTTAGCGGTACATGGAGCTTCCTTCTCGTCTGGCTGCGTGGGGTGGGAGCTTCTACTCTATCCTGAATAACGTGCTTCAAGTCTATCAGAACCTTTAACGTATTTTGTGGGGGGGGGGCTATGAATAGAATAATTTGGCAACTATCAGTGTAATGTGGGATATTGCTGATCAGTGTTCATGTCTCTTGGGTTGTTTATGTTTCTTTACACACGGCTAAGCGGCAATCACTCGCCATCAGTGGCTCCTTCTCCCCTAGTCGCCATAATGGTTCAATACCCTGAACTCTATTCAGCCCATAAAACCTCTCCCTCCCTCCCTCCCTCCATCCCTGGTTATACCCAGTGATTTCCACCTGACTTCACCCCACTCCCACCACCTACCTGCTACCCCCATCTCTCGTTGTCTTGCCATATTTAGTTCCTTTCTTTTTTTGTCTATGGTTCTGTGTTCTTTCATTTTAAATCATATTACTCTTGAAATTTGATTGTACTGTATTTTAAATTGTATTCTTCGGTGAAGTCCGTAATTACAATATGATTACATCGCTTGCCTTTGTCTACCTTTCTGTAAATTTCTGCCCATCAGTAGCTTATTGTTAGATTCACTCCTACCGTACCTATTGCATCGCTTGCATTTGTCTCCCTATTTGTAATCCGCTGTCTATCTGTAGCTTATTTTTAGCTACTCCCATCGAATTCCCAATCCTACCTACTCCCCCCCCACTCCTACTACCACCTGACTCACTCCCAATACCCAAGCCTCTACCGACAAGAGCAAGCCCATCCCTGATTGAGAAAGGTCCACGCCCGACTGAAACCGCCAAAGCCCGTTTCAGACCGCAACTCTCCTTGTCAAGCCACCACGTGCCCGACGAGGGGAGGCAGCTGCAGAGCAGACTGTATGTCACCGTGGTATTGGAACACGTGCTAGACTTGTGATAGACAGTTATTACTCTTCTCGGTGAGGGGTCAGATATTGTCTTGATTCATGCGTAATGCCGTGGTCTCTCACGGTCGGACATTTCGGCCTCACGAAACTGTCGACCTAAGACGTTTCTGCCCCCGTTAACATATACAGCTTTTAAGTAATATCTTAACTTATATGGCATCACAAGGGAATTGTATTTTATTCGTTTATTATATTGTAATTTTATACAGGAATTTCAAAAGTATTCTGCCATAAAGAAGTCTATTTTGAATGATTCCTTATTGGAACTGAGCTGTGATTTCATTTCCAAAAGAAATTTTGTGGCTTCGCAAGGGTATTTAAGTCTGTCAAATATATAATGTGTTAAAGAAAAAAATAGTCTTATTTTCTATTCAATGCGGAAGAAGAGAGGTCTGACCTGAGGTCAACCGTTCATCTTTGTACTTGAAAAGTGATCCTAAATATGGAGACATGACCTCAATATTGTGTTTACATTGTTTAATTGTAATATCGTATTTTTACTGTCATTTTTTAATTCATCTATGATGTACTGTGCTAATGGTTTGGAATAGATTATGAATTATTTCTCAATGAGTTCATTATTTGATATATCTCATCGCGTAATCGTCATAGCTTGCGTCAAGGGAATTTCGGGCGTTCAGTTGTGAAGCATTTGATTAAAAAATATAAATATGTATTTATGAATACCTAACAAAGTACAACAGAAATTTTATATCCTTTTCATTTCAAATAAATTTATATCTTCTTGGTTAACAATGAAAATGACATACCAAATGTTATTTGGTATGTTATGAAGCAAACTAACTGATTTATCAGGTGTTTAAAGGGGTTTATAATAACGATGCCAAAACGTTCGGCATTACACACACCACACACATAGATTGGTCATATATGAGCTCTGAGCTCTCTTTCGGGAGGGATAGAGCTGTCGATCACGAGTCCAACACGTGATCCAATACCATGGTGAATCTCATACCATCATCATCCCTTTGCCTAAGAGAAACAATAACGGACTGTAGTATCAGGAATTATTTATTCGGTTATTATTTCTTTATTCGTTTCTCGTTGTCTTGGACGGGAGAGACTAAGAATAGAGATGGATCACGGAGCGAGTGACGTCATTGTTGTGATCAATGTTGTCCTGTTGGTGGAGCCAGTTGCGGTGGTGGTGGTGCTTCTGCTGCTGTCCAGGAAGGGGTCTCGACCGATCAAAACTTCGCTCAAACCGGGGTCGTGAGAAATACGCCACATTTATAGGTACGTTTTGCTCAGTACGATTATCGCTCAACGATGATCGTGAAACGATTGTCTAGAGCACATTTTTATTAATGAGGCTGTTTTGCTTCAGTTGACTGCCGCTAGAGTCGTTAAAAACAAAGTGAGTATTCTGGTCAATCGCTTGACGATCATCGTTAAGTCGTGAACAATCATCGTTGAGCTACAATAGCACCGAACGAAACGTACCTTAATGTTTATATGAAGAATAAAACAAAATATCGTGACCAGGGAGCGGCCGCGTGGTATATGGAAGCCTGGGATGTTTTTACACTATGCTGACAGTTAATAAGGAAATGCCGCATTTGACTTCTAAATTTGTGGTATGACGTTCCTTGCAAGTGAACAGTGATGACTTCACCTGTTTTTGTGGGGATTAGAATTATGAGAAATTTGTATTAACTGATAAATATTTCTACGGGTGTAGATTTATAACGTTACTTAGGGCGATAACTTGGGTAAAAAAGGGTAACAGTTTGCAAGGAAAAAGCATTATGCTAGTCGCTCTTCACAGTAGGCATATAAAACACGTTTGAGAAGGAAGATTGAATATTTGTTAGCATTGACTTTGCTTATCGTTTTCAAGAAGTCCTTGAGAAGTTTGTATATTTATGTGCGTGCGCAAGGAAGACAGTGAATATTGCGAAATTGTGAGTGCCACAAGATCAAAGACAAGACCACACCTTCAAAACGGGATTGTTAAGCAAAACCAAGATGCATAAAAAAATTTGACGATAGGACAAGGCTGGGCAACACTAGCGACTGAGCGCTCGCTGACAGCTTTTTCGGTGTACACGATTCGGAGAGTGGTAACATGGAAAATAATTATTGCGAAATTTTGTGTTTCGTTTTTTTTTTTTTTCTTCTTCGTCTAGTAACCTAACTTATTTAACCCAATCCTTACCGAAGGATTCACACGGAAATGATAATTCGCAACTTGATTGAGTGATAAAACACGACCCGGCATTGCAGGTGTAAAAAGAATGTGCTTAGCTGAATTTTTGACTTGTCGATTAACAGTATCAAGTTCTAAGGACGCGATCCTTATAAGGAGTTGGGGGTGGCGGAATGGGGTATAACTCTCGTTCACCTCACTAATCGCAGCCCCTCATGTAGGAAAGGCTAGAAACCCCAATGTGGAGAGGGGTTTAGTGCATTGGTGGCGTAATCGGTAGCGTGCGTGTTTGTTTGTCTGCGGTCATCCTCGGTGGTGAGTAGTTCTCGTCCAGGTGTGGAGAGAAGCATATAACTGGTTTGATTTGAGCCTTGAGGTAGACACAAAGACGGATGACCCGAAGGGTGGGGGAGGGAGGAAGTGAGGTGGGAGACATGCGACGTTGTAACAAACGAGGAACGACTACTGTACCTGACGAAGGGACTCCTAACCTGAACAACGAGTCTCGATCGAGACTACTGGTTAGCCCGTATGTCTTTATTCTGGCTACCGAGGGAACGGTTTCACAGATCCGGGTTGTTCTATTATAGGTGTTCAAGTGGATCAAGGGCTCTAACAATGGTGATGCAGACAAGGTCATCATATTAAGACACCATGGCAGGATTGGCAGTAATGAATGTAAATTGGACAAATTTAGGTTTAAAAAAGGAAATAAGCCGGAATTGGTTTGCCGATAGCGGTAAACGAATGCAAACACTATCGGTTGTTTTAAGAAAAGGTTGGATAGTTTTATGGATGGGTCAAATGTGGCGATGGGCATGGGACTGCATAGTGTAGACCTTATGGTCTCTTGCAGTCTCCTCTTTTATTTTCTTATGAATGAAATCGCCTGACGGCAGTTGGATTAAACGATCAAAGACGAAAAAAGTGACGAATGGGGAGCTCGTAAGATCTTAAACTTTCACGACGATAAAGCCTGAGTTAACGTAAGAATGAAGGAGACTGCAAGAGACCATAAGACCTGTACTAGGCTGTTCCATGTCCATCACCACCTATCATCCCCATTCATAAAGCTGTCTGACCTTCCTTAAAACAATCGATATTTTCAGAGCTCACTACATGGTTACTAAGTCTATTCCATGTTCACAAGAACAAGAGAAAAATAATAAAGATGTATTGAGTATTAATAGGGAAAGACAAAAAGAAGAATCATGGTGACACAGAGGAAATATGTTTTCTTTCTGTGTTTATGTATAATGTAATTTAATTATTATTTTCCTTTGAAGAAAGGGGAAAGCCCGAGCTTGAGGAAACGGAGAGGAAGAAGCTACAATTTTTTTCCTCCTAACAGCTTGAGACAATGCAGAGAAGAGACGAAGTCGATGCTACAGGAAGTGAATGAGTGAGGGGGGGGGTTGTCTCAGTGAGAGAGACGAGGAAGCAAGCAAGCTTGCAAGCAGGAAGCGCTCGTGCACGCCAGGACAATCCTGGAAGGTCGAGTCGGGTGCCTGCGGCCGTTGGAGGGAGCAGCGTTGCGGGGCTTCCAGAAGGGTCCGAGGTCAGGAGTCTGCATGAACCAGATCATCCCTTTTCCAAGAAGGATTGACCTCTTGCGGGAACCCCGGGGGGTGGGGGTGGGGTTATGGGTGGTACACCTTATAGATGACGTCAGGCGATTTTATTCAGCTGAAAGAAAGCAACGTCAGCAAAGAGGGATGAAGGCTCTGTCTACGAGACATGAAGAATGTCACTGGTGATTTTGATTTTAGCCAACTCCAGACAGTTTTATTCATCTTGGACGTTAAGAATGCCTCGGTTACTCATTTGCACGAAAGATATTTGCGCTGGTAAATAGGAGTCCATAAGACCATTTCCCTAGGGTAAGGGGACGCTATGTAGACATTGTTCTGGTTGACGCGAAAGGCTTTCCCAATTTAACTGAATGAAGTTGTCGGGGAATTCCAAAATAAAGTTACCCAACGCTCCCCTTCCCTTCCCTTCCCTTCCCCCCTCTCCTCTTAGATGAATAAAGTCACATGTCGACAACCCAAAGACTCCAGGGTGACTTGATTTAGCATAATCATACTAGATTTAGCACATTTCCCCCAGATATTATATTGATAAAAATCTGTAACAAAAACAGGACTTGTCAATAGGAACCAATGATTTAGCGTTTATTTTTCTCAAACTAGCATAATTTCAGTTGCGTGAGAAATTGGTCACTGGCACCTGATCACACTTCATCACTGCTAACTGACAAGGTTGTTGTTGTTGTTGTCGTTCCCTAGACTGTCTGTCCGAGCAGTCCCGTCTCCCCAAGGAAGGCCACAGCCGAAACTGGGTTTTCCCACAAATCCTTTATAGAGTGTATGTTGTGTTGTTTGCGTGCATGATTGTGTATAATGCAGTCTTCCATTATGTGTTGTATGGTATGGGGTGAAGTGTTACATCCTGGGCAGCTGTTCACAACACGGTCGTCCAGCCTCTTCTGGTAGCTTAGAAGTGCTGGGTGGTGACCGCATCGCAGTCCTGGAGCTGCAACGTCTACGTCGTGGGACCACCCCCCAACCCCAAGAGTTGGGGGCCAATCAGCAGCAACCACCCCTGGCCATCAGCTCTACGCAGATGGCACCGATCCCCAAGGAGGAGCTACGCCTACCTGGGGGAGTACCACTGACAAGGTTATTGGCAGTGAGTTACCTCTCTTGAATCGGGAGAAGGGGGGTTAGATTTCTCAAACGGTGATGTGCTACACAGCAGCTGAATAGATGCTAACTTGGCACAAATGATGTTAAATATGTTCTTAATGCATTCTGTTTATATTCTTATTAGCTCAATTTTATGGGAATGTATGTTAGAATTAGTACAATCATTCTAAATTTGGTCACCTTGATCATCTACATTTGAAATGTTCCGAAATCTGTAAAGATTTCGAATAACAGAAGCGAATATTGGAGAGACTTCCAGATATGAGAAGTTCCCAGAGGGGAGAACTCACCAATCAATGGGTTTTGAAATTTTATTCCGGGTATGTTCGATGTTCTTCGCCCTAACCAGTTCATCTCCGACCCTCCTCCTCCTCCTCCTCCTCCTCCTCGTCGTCGTCGTCGTCGTCGTCGTCTTTTATTTCTGAAGCGAAAGTTCTTGAGCACTATTGAGAATATGGCGCGGCTTCTGCCTCGAGTAGATGGCCAGGTCGTCTGTGAAATGTTTGATAAAATTACTCGAGAATTATTTGAATAATGGAACATAGTGTCTTCAACTCTTCTGCGTTTTTTTTTTCGAATGAGTGTCTGGGTTTGTCAGTGCATCCTTGTACCAGAGACTTCAGATGGCATGATGAGTACGTACGTGCGAGCGCACACATACACGTCACACTACATTCAGTCTTGGGAATGGACCTCTTGGGAAAGAGTTCTATATTTCCCATGTGAAGCCCTACTACCCCGTGGCCATCTTCCCGTCGAAGAAAACGGTGTAATGACAAACAGAAACGAATATATGAAACCCGTCTGTGTTGGTGTTTACCTTTTTTTTTAGGATTTCTCTGAATACGAACAGATTATTATCTTGGCTCTTTCCCTGTAAAGGACAGCTGCATTTTTCCCTTTTTTTCTAATGTGGGTGTGTATTGGATTTGGTCTTCCCCAATGTAAGGTGAAGCAGAAATCATGTTGTTTTCTTTTTTCTTTTGAATAGGATCAGGAAGGATTGTGCAAGTATATTTCATCTTAAAAATTATTGCAGTTGTTGTTGTTGTTGTTGTTGTTATTATTATTATTATTAATTATTATCCACTCGTTACTATAGTAATGATAATTGTAATTGGTGTTGTGGACATGCCCTTCTCGTTATTGTTATTTATAAATTGTTTTTTATTTTGAGATGTACTATTCTGATTAGTGTACTGTTAATGTATTTGAAGTTGGTTATATATATATATATATATATATATATATATATATATATATATATATATATATATATATATATATATATATAATATATATATATATAATATATATATATATATATATATATATATATATATATATATATATATTATATGAGAGGTATGGACTATTCCTTCTCGATGTTGGTAAGGTTTGAGGTGGTAACTGCAATATTCACACAGGTAAATGTCAAGCAGCCTCTGTTTTCTTCCTGGTTAGAAATTATTTAATTGTACGAAGACAAATCAAAGAAGAGAATGCAATCAAGGACACGTAGGAACACACTTTCATGCACGCCCGCGCCTCCATGCACACACGTATACAGACATACGCACACATGCTCATGCACACACGTACACGTGCGCACACACACACTCATACGCACACGTAACGTTAGCGTCGAGAGCTCTCGATGACGTAGCCCAAGATCGAGTCCCTCTACTTTTTGAGCACACACACACACTCACACACACACACACACACACACACACACACACACACACACACACACACACACACACACACACACACACACACACACACACACACATTTAGTTGGAACAAGTTAGATGAGAAAGTGGTGTGTGCAAAAACAATACATGAATTTAAAAATAGTTTAGATAAAATGAGATATGAAGACGGGACCCCACGAGCATAGCTCCCCTTCCCGTAAAATACAACTAGGTAAATACAACTAGGTAAATACACACACACACACACATACAGCGGTCCGAGTCGTTATTCCAACTCTCATGGGTAGAGTTGGGTGTGTGTGCGTGTAAGATCACATATGAGCTCAGCTCTCATACGGGAGGGTAATAGCTGTTGATCATGAGTCCAACACGTTATCCAAGACCGTGATGAATATCTCTCTCTCTCTCTCTCTCTCTCTCTCTCTCACTCTCTCACTCACTCACTCACTCTCACTCACTCACTCACACACTCACACACTCACACACTCACTCACTCACTCACACACTCACTCACTCACTCACTCACTCACTCACACACACACACACACACACACACACACACACACACACACCAAGATTAGAATATGCAGCAACAATATGGTCACCAAGTACAAAATTTTTTATAAAAAAAACTTGAAAGAATACAAAGAGCAATTACAAAACTGGCACCAACACTCTCAAAACTATCATATGAAGAGAGACTACAAAAACTTGAACTACAGACACTAGAGCAAAGAAGAGAGAGAGGAGATTTGATAGCTATTTACAGAATCATGAAAGGCATAGAAATTACTGATAGAGAGAATCTGATAAAATGGGATGACAGAAATACAAGAGGACACGGAAAGAAAATAAAAAAAGACAGCTATAGAAGAGATTTGAAAAAGAACAGCTTTCCACACAGAGTAATAGACAGTTGGAACAAGTTAGATGAGAAAGTGGTGTGTGCAAAAACAATACATGAATTTAAAAATTGTTTAGATAAAATGAGAAATGAAGACGGGACCCCCACGAGCATAGCTCCCCTTCCCGTAATATACAACTAGGTAAATACAACTAGGTAAATACACACACACTCTCTCAACCAGTGACCTCTCTTTTGGAGAGTAATGGCTGTCGATCACGAGTCCGGCATGGATGAGTCATACATACATACATACACGCGCGCGCACGCACGCACGTGAAGATTCACGTACCGAATGTCCATCAAGTCGACATTATCTCAATGACGTCACATTCATATTACGTCACGGTTTCTTCATGCGAGTTTTCTTCTTCGCCCTCAGGCGGTTGGGGGGTGGGGGGTGGGAGGGCATCATCTCCCTTCTTTCTGATTCACTCCTCAAGTATTTCCTTGGCCCCCTTCGACATGTATATACGTGTGTGCTTATCATTACCTCTGAAGAAGCCTCGTAAGGCGAAACCGGTCAGGAATAAAGTCTTTCTTAAATTGTGGGATTTCCATTTTTCCCACTCGTGTGTGTGTGTGTGTGTGATTCACCATGGTCTTTGGATCACGTGTAGGACTCGTGATCGACAGCTATTTCCCTCCCGGAAGAGAGCTCAGAGCTCGTATATGACCTATCTTTGGATAATGGTGACCTTATACGTACACACACACACACACACACACACACACACATACACACACACACACACACAAAACTCCACATAAACGAGAGTTGGTGTAACGACTTGGAGCGCAACGATACTGAAATTATTTCAGCCCTGGCGGAATTCGAACTCAGACCGTCTTAGTGGCGACCGCGAACGCTACCGCCGCGCGCGCGTGTGTGTATGAAATGCTTCCTTTTGAAGAGATCAAACCGGGGCTGCACTAGTCCCAATCAGGTACTAGAAATACCGTGGTACCTAGTACGATCCCCTTCAGGGAAAGTTATTTATATCGATGTACTTCAAAGGAGTGTATACACGTGTGCGTGTGTACGCTCATGTAGGCATGTAAGTTCACATGGCTGAATATACATGGCGGGGGGGATTGTGTGAAACAAGGTGGTTGGTTGAAATTCTGAGATGTAGGAAAGGGGGGAGGAGTAGGAGGAGCCAACCCGTGAAGTCCGTTAGACTAAGAAAACATTGTCTTGCTTAAATGACTGCGCACACACGCACACACACACACACGCACACGCACACACACACACACACATACACACACACACACACAACGAAGTTCTGTACATAATCATAGATATGCACTGTAGTTCTTCGGCGAGATGTATTTCTGCTTCCTTGATAATGTCCTCACTTAGCGTCTGTGGTTCCCACAGTCCTCCGTTTCTCACGAGAAGTCTCATTCGGGCGACCCCTGACGTATATGTGTGTGGGATATTATGAACAACAGATTTACATACATACATACATACATACATACATGCATGCATGCAGAATAGCATACAGACTTGCAAGCATACGTACGTACATACATACAGAATAGCATACAGACTTGCATACATACATACATACATACATACATACATACATACGTACGTACGTACATACGTGTGATCATGGTATCTGTTTTCCTAAGGCTCCTTTACGAGCTTATACCAGCTGACTATTCAGCTGACGTGAAGGGTCAGGTCAGCTTGGGGTCACATTGGGTCGATGTCACCTTTTGGGAATTCTGCTTCCTCCACCCCCGCTAGACTGGATAAGTTCATTTGACATTAGCCAGAACAAAGACATGGAAGAGTTGGCATCATCCCCAGCGTCTGCGTTGCCATGGAAACGCCCCGAGAGTGCCAGACCCATTGAAGGGAAGGGTCTCGTTGTGACATTTACTCAATTACCCCCCTCAGCAACGGGGGTGTGGTTGGCGCCACGGAAATTAATAAAGTAGCCTGATTGAATCAAAATATAGCGTGCCTCCACCCGGTTGATGACTTAATTGATCCATCAATTATTTGAATAATTGATTTGTTTACTCGTGCCGTAGCCCTGGCGTGCCGAGTCGGGGGTCAAATGATTATTGTATTGTCACTTGATTATTGTATCAAGGGCCATCAGGGATTCGGCAACTGCGCATGGGCAAGACTGCAGTTTACAATTAATTTTGTTGGCAATTATAGTATGGAATAAAATCACTGTCATGAATAAATGGTAATTGTTATTATGTCTCATCCTAACAGATTGGTATCTTTTCAGCTGTAATAATTATGGTAATTAGAGTTGGAAAAATATTGTCGTTTCGGGGGCCACTTAAGATCGTTTGATCCGCTGGTCCCTGCTCGTCTTATCGAAAGCCTTACACTGGTGATTAACTGTCGACCTCGCCACCGCCATCTTGGGCCTTGATCCTATCGAAGTGCACAACCACAAACACTTGGGAGGAACCTTCAAGGAAGAGTTGCCTGCAGCAATGCTTTGAGGTGTGTCGCAATCTTCCTTACGTCGACCACAGGAATGAGCACGCGCCCTCGTCTCAAAGAGGATGGATCAGAGTTGAGGGGGTTGAGGGTGCGAATGCAGAAGTGAGGAGGTTCTTGGGTTAGGTTGAGGTGTTCAGCGATTACAACTTGAACGAAAGAACCGTCCAAGAGGAACGTACGTCCGCTTGGTGGTTGTCGGCGAGATGGCGGGGGAGGGAGGAAGGAAGTGGTGACGGAAGGGGATGGACCGCAGTGAATGAAGTCAACAAAATAGTTGACCAGGGTTTGAGATTATCGCTGCAAAATTCGCAACGAAATGGACACACACACACACACACTCACACACACACACACACACACACACACACACACACACACACACACACACACACACACACACACACACACACACACACACACACACACACACACACAGACACACACACACGCACCACACACACACCACACACACACCACACACACACCACACCACACACACACCACACACACACACACCACACCACACACACCGCACACCACACACACAGCACACCACACACACAGCACACCACACACACACCACACCACACACACACCACACCACACACACACACACCACACCACACACACACCACACCACACACACACCACACCACACACACACCACACCACACACACACCACACCACACCACACACACACCACACCACACACACACCACACCACACACACACACACACACACACACACACACACACACACGCACACCACACACACACCACACACACACACACCACACCACACACACACACACACACACACACACACACACACACACACACACGCACACGCACACACACACACACACACACACACACACAGACTAATTCACAGTCTTAGAATCACCTTTCATTATGGACTCACATGTTTACTTTGTCAAGGAGTTGGGGAATCTCTCAGGCTGAGTAAACGCCCTGTCTTGAAGGACACCTTCAAGATGGGAGACTCGATACCCTCCAATGAGAGAGAGCCCTTCGCCCATGGTAAGATAACTAATGAAGCTGGGAAGGCGGTAGGCAGGTAAGGGTGCTTGATAACAGATAATGTTTTGAGAAATAGAAACAGAGTATCTCTGGCCAATCACTCGAAGTCTTCTGCCCTGCTGGGGAATCTCTTGTCTCTTTCTTGGAGATCATTCGACCTTCCTGAGACTGGTAAAACCTCTTATGTAGGAGCTTTTCTTGTTGAGACCTACGTGTAGCAGAGACCTCTCGTGACTTCGAGACCTTTGCTTGCGGATCCTCACTGCGTCTTAATTCCTTCCGGGAGTTTCTCGGTTTTTCACTGTAGTCTCGCTAATCACCAAGACACTATATGGAGTTCTCCCTTCGTGATTGGAGACCCCCGTTTGAAGACCTTCGCCGAACAGAAACCTCGATGGTGTCACCAAGAACCTTCTCAGCATCAAGACCCTTTTTGCCCACTCGAAGTAGCCGAAAGACGTTAAGACTTTATCTTTGTGCGTAAATCATAAACGGTATTATGGCGACTTTTCGTACAGAACGACCATCTGGTATCCAAAGGTTTCTTCTTGGTCATGCCTTGGGGACTTCTTCCTTCACGCTTCAGTGCTGCCAGCCTGAAGCTGAAGACCTCCTCTTTCTTCGCCTAGAGACAATACCCTGAAGACCTTACAGACCAAAGACCGCATCGGTGTACATACATCTCTCTCTCCCTTGCGTCCATGCGTGGAATGCGCCTTGTGGTTGCAGGGTGGGTGGACACTCTACCAGCTGCCATTGTTGCTGCCGCTGCTGCTGCTGCTGCTCTCGGCGGGTGAAACTGCGGCCAGACTAGAGCCACTCAAGCACAGCTGCTGTTCATGCCGCACGCACCATTCTCCCCATTTTCATTTTACAACCCGTCGAATGAAGATCGTAACGATAATGACGATGATGATATTAATATTAATCTCAACAGTAATGATAATGACGATAAAAACTGATATAATCTTGACAACCTACACAGAACGTTTTCGTCCTAAACTGAAGTTAGTCTCGAGTTTTCGTCGACATGACGTCACACCGGGAATGGAGGGGGGAGGGAGTCCCTGGACAATGTCTGTTAGTATGTCTCCAGTCACGCGGTGAACTGTCGTGGTTAAGTATCCATGTCATCGTTAACGACATCGGGAACCGTGTTAACTGCCTCTTGTTCGCAGTTAGGTACAGTATTGGTGCCAACTGCGGTTGGTTTGCTTGTTTACTTCTTTCGTCATTGTATTCAAAACCGCCAGAGAGAAGCCTCGTTCGGTTGAATGGAATTCCATGTTGTGAGACAAACTATTAATATCGGGAACAGTTCACATGCGGTTCTATCCTATTTGTTTAAGGCTTCCTTCAGCTGAACAAGATTAAAGAGCGGATTGGGTCTTACAGCACAGAAGCGCGCTGTACACATTAAGTGATATAGGTTGCGTCAGGCGAATTTTTCATCTAAAGTCAGTCAGAATGATGTATATTAAGTACGCCTCATCACCGTGGTCACGGCGGGCGACGTCGTACACGTGATGTGACGTCATAGTACGTCACGTGATTTCATCGTTATGTCACCATCACAAGCTCTTGCAGTGTCGGATGGGCGGCGACGTTGAGAGAGAGTCCTCTGGTTTTATAACTTTTATTCTTAAGATTATTATTATTATTATTATTGTCGTCGTTGTCGTTGATATTGTTATTACTATCATTGTTAGTGTTGTCGAATATGGATGGTTACTTTTAATTGTTATGATGGCCTCAGTTTCTATCATTTGTTTTAAGTCGAGTGGTGTGGCGCGATGAGGGATGACTCTTCATCCACGAGGTCCCAAGATGGGTGTGGGGTGAGTGTGGGCATTGACTCAGCCATCCCCCACCCCATTACAAAGTCGAAAAAGCCTCTGCCGTGTGTGTGCGTGCGTGCGTGCGTGCGTGCGTGTGTAGACGTTAAGATTTTTTTTTATATTACATCTTCAGACACTTTCCTCTTCGGATTGCATTCGTATACATATCTCAAGTTACTGCATACATGTTGTTATTGTTATTATTGTGATTGATACGAATGATAAAAAACGACATTACTACCACTACCGCCATTATCACCATCATCGTCATTATCCTCTCTCTCTCTCTCTCTCTCTCTCTCTCTCTCTCTCTCTCTCTCTCTCTCTCTCTCTCTCTCTCTCTCTCTCTCTCTCTCTCTCTCTCTCTCTCTCTCTCTCTCTCTCTCTCTCTCTCTTTCCAGCAAATCTGAAGGACCCGTGTCACCATTGTATGTGGGGGGCACCCGCAAAGTAGAAACGTTCTTGATGGCTCTGACCTTCTGGTGTTGGTGGAAGCTTTCTTTGATCTCGATTGGACGCACCGGTGACAGACAGAATACAGTATCAAAAGACTTCGTTCGTTGTCACCGAAAAAAATGTATTATGATTTCAAAAGTCTTCGTCCGTTGTAGGATCTTCCGTCCAAAAGAGAATCAATATGTGTTGCCAAAGAGAATATATTATGATGACATAGAATATCGATGGGAGTCCTTTTGGTCCGTGACGAAGTAGGTTACAAAATATAGTAAATGAATTAATACACATAAACAGTCATACAAAAAACAAATAAAATCTTATTAAGTATCACATTTACATACGTATCCATGTGTTCATTTACAAAAACATATGAGTAGTAGTATAGAAGAAACCATTAGATTAAGAATTCAAAGAACTTAGAAGAAAAGATATAAACACAGCCAAGTGGGGAAAGTAAAATTACCCATACATGATGTCTTGTTGACAAATAATATTGACCCAATAATTGATTATTGCCCGCTCCCCAGTATTAAAAGACTGTAGAGTTTCTACGGTTCAAATGTGTCGGGGAAAGGGTGGGGGGGGGGAGCGTTGGAAGTTCATAAGGTGAGTCGGAGGGGTCGGGGTTAGATGTATCCTTGTTTCGGTCGGGGGCCACGAGAAGACCTTGGAAGGGCCTCGGGAGTGGTTAGGGGGTGGGGGGGAGGTGGAATCCTCGCCACGACCCTGAAATGAAGCTTAACATTGTCTACCTGTAGAATCGGTCCGAACCAAGAGGCGATTTTAGGGAAACGATGTATGCATAAACGCGCCCCCCCTGCGCGCACGCACACACACACACACACACACACACACACACACACACACACACACACACACACACACACACACACACACAGTATAGACACATGTTAACCCCTTCCACTCTGTGTGAGGCGTTTCATCTAATACTGGTTTTACCAGGATCATTTCATTCACTTCCGTGGCTCCCCCTGAACGGCGAAAGGTCAATGTGTGTAATGAGGGAAATGTGGGAAACATAGACGGAAGTAGATATCCAGGCACGCAGTGTGAAGTGGAGTGCCACTTGAGGACCCCGCGCGAGGCTTCACTCCTCCTCAAACACGCACAGATGGACACAAAAAAAGGAACCGACACGAATACAAGTAACCAACCACATACCTTGGCAAAACATTTAGACCTGATCCGTCGCTGCCGTTTATTCGCGGGAGCTGAGTGGCCCTTCATTCCGTGACGTCACAACATCTCGATTGGAAAGTTTGGGTCAGCTCGCGCCGAGGAAGAGGGAGGGAGGGGGAGGTGGGTGGGTAATTAGTTTGGGACTGGGTGAGGTGGTCGAAAGGGAGTTTGATATAACACACACACACACACACATACACACATGCACACACATACACACACAAATTCACAGTTTAATCTAGTCTTAGAATCACCTCAAATCGTACATTTTTTCTATGTATCATTGTATTATTGTTGAACCAATAAACCGATTAACATTATTATTATTATTATTATTATTATTATTATTATTATTATTATTATTATTATTATTATTATTATTATTATTATTATTATTATTATTATTATTATTATTCACACACACACGCGCTGTTAGCCTCTAGGATTTCCGTGCTGTAGTGCCAAGTTCGCACCTCGCTCAGAGGGTATGTGTGTATGTGTGTTTGTGTAAAAGGTCACAGCATTACCCATTCCCAAGACAATTTGAGCCCTGAGCTCTCACTCTGGAAGATGATATCTATTGTTTACAAAAAGGTCATCCAAAACAATGGTGAATTGCTCAAACACACACGCGTGTCTGCCATATTGATTGAAGAACAAAATATAATTAATTTCTGGGGGTAATTTAGCAGATAGTATATTTCATAATCTCCCAAAGATGGCGTGTAGTACATACTGACCCATTCACAGAAGACAGACCGACAAGGGACTTGGATAGCTTACGCCAGGAGACACCTTACTGGCTGTTGAAGACTGGGCCTGTGGCACTCCTGGAAGACCGCCCGGGACTCGACCCGTTATTCTCATCTTTGTGAAGAGAGATTGAGTTGCACAACAGTCAAGTCTAGATTGGTCAACTTGAAATACTAGACCCCCCCAACTAGTGCCTTTCACTAGGCTCATGACCCCGTCAGCATCTGGGTCAATTGGCCTACAGCTCGGCCAAGAGATGAAACAGATTAGAAAAAAGATATCTACCTTACCAGCATTAATGTCTCAATTGCCCATAGGCATGGGGTTGGGGGAAGTTGTCCGGAGGGGGAGGGAGGTTAGTAACCCCCCCCCCACCCCCCAACAAAGGAATCCAGGGCGTGTTTGAAGTTTTGCCGGTCGTCACGTATAATTTCGTTAAAAATTAAGTTATCGAATATCAGTGTATGACTGAAAGTCAAAATACAGCTCGCATAAATGATGCATGTATATGCCCATGGAGACAGTTTGAAGTGTGCATCTTGAAGTTACCTTATATTATTGCATGTATCATATCTTTAATTTTGACCCCACCCCTACAAAAATTCCCACCATTCACATACAAAAATTACTGTGAATGCCCAGTTCATCCCCAGTCTCGGGGTTCTGTATCCAGGTTTTCTTTGTGTTGGTTGTATTGCCGAGTAATAGAATCGCCCAGCTTCTGATGTGACGTCACTGACTTTGTTGATGTTAATTCGGAAGATCTTTGTCTTCTTTAGCCACCTATATTAGTATGTATGAACACCGTCACATCGCGCGCACACACACACACACACACACGACTCGGTGGCGCAGTTGGTACAACGCTGAGCTGCCACGAAAGTGGCCCGCAGCTCTTGGTTCGAATCCTGCCCAGGGCCGAAATTATTTCGGTACTGCTGCGCTTCGGGTCGTTACTCTGACTCTCGTGGGCGGGGAGTTGGGTGTGTGTGTGTGAAAGGTCATAGCATTACACCATAGATCGGACCTACGAGCTCTGAGCTCTCTTCCGGGAGGGAAATAGCTGTCGATCACGAGTCCAACACGTGATCCAAAGACCAAGTGAATACACACACATACAGTTTTTCTCGCCTGTGTGAAGGAGAGGGAAGAAATTCTGGGTAAGAAATGTGATAGGAAGGCAAAGGGGAGGGGGAGGGGGTAGGGAGGTGTGGGGGGGGGAGGAGATGGAAAGGAAGAAGGAGTAAGGGATGAGGGAAGGGGACTTTTTTCCATTTTTTTCCGACCCTTCCATGTGGCAGGTAAAGAAGAGTGTTAGGGTCCATTACGGGTAATAACTTGCTAATTCGCTGGAACAAATGCTATCCGCGCTGCTTCCTAAAGCTACGGACACACTTGCTGTTGTTAACGCTAGACTGGCTTTTATTTTCCGTGGTTTGAGAGCGATACGGGCAGCTGTCTGGTCACACCACTCGCCAAGTCCGCTATCGAATTAGCTGATCATAATTAACAATCCGCTACGGAGGAGACAATTCTTGTCCACAGTTGCTCTTGCCACTTGTTTTAGACTCTAAGAAGAAAAAGGAAAATTAAACTGAGGTGCGAGACTTGTAACAACGTGACTATCAACCTTGTGAACACATATCTGTCTTGCTTGGATACCACAGAGGGCCTACGAGAAGTGAATGGTATATTTCCATCAAATTACAATTTATATATGAGAGTTTTCTTGTATTGACCTCTATATTTTTTATTCATTAAACATCCTTAAAAAAGTAGAATATTTTTTTTGTTGCATATATGCTGGATAAAAGGGTGGCTCGAAGCAGCGCAAATGGCTGGCCAATCAAGCCGTATCGCTAGATCCAGCGATTTCAGAAGCTAGTGTGACCGGCGCTTAATACGAAACTTCACTGTGCTGATGGAAGCACAAGAACCAGCTTCACGCTCTGCTGTTGTGGTCAATCCGCTCTGCGCAGCTGCAGTAGGATCTACCATTTAGGTGGATTAGGCACTTGACATGCAGCAGGTTCGCATATTGGCAATGGTACTTCGATCTAACCTAATAATTGTTATCTTGTACTGTATCTGTAGGAATTTTCTTTATGTCAGCTATATTTTTGCGATTATAAGCAATGTGTAAGGCGAACACTTCATTCGCCTAACAAGATATTGACCGATGCTCGGAGAAAGAAATTTCTTTAGTTTCAAAGCCAAGGTTAATTCTTCCCACAAAGTCCCAATCACTTTCTCGTATTGCCTCGAGTGTGTCCAATTTTTACCTCTCTGTTCATCTATTTATTTAATTATTTATTTAATTATTCACTTGTTCATGCCGTCTGTGATATCACGTGATGATATTTAAAATACCATGACAACTTAATGCTCTTCGCTTAAAGTCAACAAAAGATAGGTGTAAGCGTGTGATTGGAAATGTGGCCGATTGTCAATGTGTTTAACAAAGTGTCTTGTAGTATGTCGGTCACCCTGTGGTGTTGGCAACCCACCCGTACCCGCCTCTTCAGTGGAAGGGAACCTTAGTAGAGGCCCGGGGAGGGCTGAGAGCCTCGTTCGAGGCCACTGCCTGGGAGGTGCCATCTCTTTGGGTGTGACACACAATGCCCTCTGATCACCCGCTCGCGCAAGCATGGCTCAAACATGTGATCATTATATGAATATGTGTGTGTGTGTGTGTGTGATTTGTGTCATGGAATGAGTGAATGTGATTTCTTGGCTTACTGCCCAATGGATCTCCATTTCCTCATCTTTCTACTCCTCCTCTTCCTCCTCCTCCTCCTCCTCCTCACCCGCATTGGTCCGTTCCCATTTCCATCTTGAGACGCGAAAATACGCAGTCCGGCGCATCGTTGCGCAATTTGTGGCATGTCAACTGCAAAACAACGCATCTCTGCAACACATCCGAGCGTTAGGAGACTTTATTCAGGTGAGGGTCGGGTTTTAGACGTAGTGCGGTTTTGGTGAAGCAAAAACCCCCATAACGAAAGATTCAAAAGTGTGTTTGAATGTGCCAAGGTCAAAATAACGTAATATAACGTGTCGAAAGGCAATTACGTTTTCCTACGTGACACAGAATAAAGCTGAGTACCCGAAACGTTGTGCCAGAATGTGTCGAGAGCAGAAAATAAAAAGACGTGGTATAATGTGTCACAAGATAATTGCGACTGAAAGCGAAAGTATCTGACAGTGTCAGAAGTTTAAACACTAAGTGTCAGACAGCAGAACTACGTGACGCTACATGTTTGAGGGCAAAAGTACGTGTAACTATGTGACATAAGGCAGAGGCACGTGCAACAGTGAAGGCACAGCAGGACAGCAGTAGCTCTGATCAATGGCATCATAATATATCATCCAGCTGACGATTGATTGCTTGTGCACACGCACACACACATACACACACACACATACATATAGACACATGCGCACATATATACAGACACACACACGTACTCTCCCTCTTTCTCCCCCTCCCCCCCCCCCCGGCCGAGACATTCATTCAACAAAAACACTGCAAGATGGTATATTTCAACCAGCAGTTGATTCAATCCTGTACTATGTGTTATATATAAAGTAATACAAACTTTTCTGAATAAAATCGCCTGACGACAGAGTGGATTCCTGAAGTGGCACCACAGTACTGGTTACTTAGTCAGTCGCCACACACTGAAGTTTAGACGTTTGGGCTAGTACTAAGTACGCAGGAAGGGACCGACCACGATCCTTGGCAAACCTCCAGTAGAAATCCCCGGACACCGTCGCCAGCTAACTGGACCGTTGTACCTCTTACACCACCTAATCAACCACCTGAGCCCGCCGGCCAGCCAGCTATCTCTTCGCACCAGCTGGAAGGTCGCCAGGCCCTTGGAGATTTGCAAAAGGAAATTTGGACGATCATCCAGAACCGCCATATTGCTGACCCACTCAGGCCGAGCAGCTCCAGCTGTTGCTGTCGCTTCTCCGCCTCTCCTCTGCCCTCCTCCCACTCACCCTCACCCTTCCCGTCCTCCTCCTCCTCCTCCTCCTCCTCCTCCCGTTGCCCCACATATTACAGGATCTTTTCCTTTCTCACGTATAGCAGGTTCTTTTCATTTTCCTTCCCCTTCCTACTTCCTCTCCTCCTCCTCCTCCTCCTCCTCTTCCTCATTTTCCTAATCCTCCTCCTCCCTCTCCTCTTCCTCCTGGTCCCTCTTCTTCTTCTCTTCTTTCTCTTCCTCGTACCTCTCCATTTCCTCTTCGTCTTCCTTTTTACGGTCCCTCTCCTCCCCCTCTTCCTCCTCCTCCCCTTCTTCCTCTTCCTATTGGTCCCTCTTCTCCCTCTCCTCTTCCTTTTCCCTTTCTTCTTCCTCTTCGTCGTCTTCCTCGTCCTCTTCCTCTGTTACGTCCACGTTCTCCTCCTCTCATCAACTGCATTAAAGACCCTTTGCAGTATTTCCACGGAAAAAACAATGTGCGTACGTGTGTACACACACATACACACACGCAGACACACACACACAAACACACACAAACACACATGGTATGTTTACATATAATCGCGTTTCTCTCTATACCTGCTATGCTTGTTGTTAAGATACAGCTCCAACTAAACACAATCTGAAGAAGTCATAAGCACTATTCTTCCTGGTGCTAGGCTTCTCTCACCACTTGTCTCCAATTGCAGACACCGTTCTCCAGGCCTTCCTGTTGTTCTTGGCAATATCTTCTTATTTTTGTTATCAGTAGATCAGAAAACTTGTCCAGACAACAATTTCCTCGAGTACAAATCGATTGCATTCTCATGCAAGAAGAAGAGTGACAATACAATTCCTTGTTGGACTCCACTCGTGACGTCTACCTATCTCTCTCTTTCCCTCTCTCTCTCTTTCCCTCTCTCTTTCTTTCCCTCTCTCTTTCTTTCCCTCTTTCTTTCCCTCTTTCTTTCCCTCTCTCTTTCCCTCTCTCTTTCTTTCCCTCTCTTTCTCCTCTCTCTCTTTCTCTCTCTCTCTCTCTCTTTCTCTCTCTCTCTCTCTCTCTCTCTCTCTTTCTCTCTCTCTCGCTCTCTTTCTTCTGTACAAAAATTCTCGTCTTAGAAATTACAGACAATCAGAAAATAGTGCTTCCCAGTCTTTCCATATTTCAAAAAACATCTTGTAAGATACTTTATCAAAGATTATTTCAAAGTCCAAATATATCCAAGTCGTTCGTATGTGGAGGTACTGACGGATAAGTTTTATGCAATCAATACTTCCGGAAGACTTTATTTGTACCCTTACTGACCAGAGCCACGTAGCATTATCTTACGACTGGAGACAAATCTCCTGCACCATCTTTTGGGCGCGATGGTGTCCCCAAAGATAGAAGCGCTGGTTATTCCTAACGAAATGCGAACATGAAATACGTCCATCTCAAGTAGAATATATGTAATTGTATTGAAAACTATGAAGACTGTACAGTAATGATGTTGATTGAGCAAGTTTCGGTAATATCTGTCCATACTGAATGACATTTCCTCTAGAATTATACACACCTCTTGTGGTTATGTGTATATTATATATATATATATATGTATATATATATATATATAATATATATAATATATATATATATAATTTAAAAAAGGACAGCATTCTTGTAGAAGGAAGAAATTTAATAACTACAAGAATGCTGTGGTTTTTAATATTACTTGTATCGGTGAAAACCTCCCCTACTTTACATATACTACATATATATATGTAGTATATGTAAAGTTAAGATTATGGCGAGAGAGAGAGAGTAAGGGGAGGGGGAGGGGGCAAGGTGGCAGGTGAAGGTAATGGGCGTGGTGAATCTTTTTACCTGTCAGTTGCACGTGCCTGTATTAATCTGCCGCAAACCTCTTGACATTTTAATTTTCATTTTCTGCCTTTATGCTCAAGCGACACGTTTCCCAAATAACTACTGCGTCATGTTGGTGGGAGAGTACCTTCCCGAAGTGACCCGAATGTCCTTGTTCAGTTCACATTCTATTGGCGATCTCTTTACCGTTGGGATCGTAGCTCTTCCGCATTAAAAGGAACATTTATAATGTCACTCAGACAAAAGGGCGAAGTAATGGATGTTGGATAAATTTGGGATGGGAGAATGGTGGGTGTAGGCCACCCAAATTTACGTGGGGAAGGCCTTTTTGTGTATGTATGTGTGTATGTATGATACTTCTAATTGCCTAAAGGTAATTGCCATATTATATTGCCAGTATAGAGGGTCCGAGGATTGTTACCAGGTACTGTGGGGCTGTGGATTTCCAGTCACTGAAACTTGAAGTAAAAACTTCGTTTCTTAATGTCAGACTATTTCATTCGGGTGTGTGGTGCTCGTTTAGCTGTAGCACCACACACCCTCTCGGGAAACTGGAACTTGCAGCTGTATCCAGGCTGTCGCCAGATTATTTTATTCCAGGGGTTGTTGAGCTTGTTCAGGGCGGTGTTGAGCTTGTTCAGATCACTCGATAGAGAGAGAGAGAGAGAGAGAGAGAGAAGGGCGGTGGGTGGGGAGGTGTAGGACGTTCACTTCTGCGTGGCTGCCAGAGAAATGAGGAAATACTTTTGTACCACGAACAGCAGCAGCACCTTGCCAGGCGAGTGGTGCCAATCGCTGCCGACAGCTGGGACGCGGCCAAAACCACCCAAGGCAAGCAAAGCGAAGCAAAACAAGGCGAGGCACTGCAAGAACTGTTTTTTTTTAATCATCATCATAACCTAATTATTATTGTTGTTATTATTGTTATTATTATTACTATTATTATTATTACGGTATTATTATTATTATAATTTTCATTATTATTGTTTTTGTTATTGTTATTATTATTGTTATTATTATAATTATTTTGATTTCCATTATTATTATTGTCATTATTATTATTTTCATTATTATTCCTCTTATTCTTCTCATACTTGTTCTTTTTTCGTATTACTATTAATATAATTATTTTTATACTTTTCTTTTTCTTTTTCTTTTTTCCTTTTTTCTAAATCTGTTAATTTTCCTCTTCATTGTTTACTCTCTATTCTTCTTTTTCTTCTCATTCCTTCTATTCTCTTTGTCCTTCCCCCTCCGCTCCAAAAAGAATATGGAACATGTTGATACAACCCCAAGTGTTGGAAGAATGCCAGGAGCAGGGAGGAGGGGAGTTCCAGTACCTCCCAGTGAAGGGAGGAGAAGGGTAACACATCAAACATGGGGGACCCACGCACTCCAAGGCTCATGGTCGGACTCCGAGTCTTGGAGTCTAGGATCACGTATAAAGGAAGTGAGTCATCTCTCGTGTCAAGGACAAGGTGTGTGTGTGCGTGAGTTCGAATCCCGTAGGCGCGGTAAATGTACGAACAAGGAAATCGGGACCCAGGAAGCCTGTTGCTGTAAAGTTCGAAGCTGATGATATTAAAAGCAGGTAGTGTATCGATACTCCGTTAGTTCATTCTGATATGGTAATGGACTTCCCTCCCTCCTTCTCTCCCTCCTTCCTTCCCTCCTTCTCTTCCTCCTCTCCCTCTCCTCCCTCCTTCCTTCCCTCCTTCTCTTCTTCCTCCCCCCTCCTTCCCTCCCTCCTTCTCTTCTTCCTCCCCCCTCCTTCCCTCCCTCCTTCTCTTCTTCCTTCCCTCCCCCTCCTTCCCTCCCTCCTTCCTTCCCTCCCCCTTCTTCTATCCCTCCCTACCATCACCACACTTATTCTCTTTTATTACCGAAAAAGTTACTAGAAGTGCCAAGGTAATATATAGCTTGAAGAGTGCCGTCTGGCACTGAAAGTGAGCCTTCGAGATGGATGCGTCCCCTTTGCTAAAGAATGGGGTATCATGGAGCTGAATGGAATAGCCTGGCCACAGGATGGATCCAGATCCTCCATGAGGTTTCTTCCCCCTGCAGCTGAATAAAATCTTCTCTGTATAGCCAAAACAAAATATGTAATGTACGCCAGTTTAATCCAAGTGTGTTTAGAATATGCAAGAACTGGTTTACCAATAGTGGTCAACGAATGGAATAGACTTAGTAACCAGTAGTGAGTGCTGAAACTTGGTCCTGGTAATAGATGGATGGGAATGATAGGCGGTAAGGGGCATATTCTCCTGTGTCACGCCCTTTGTACGCCGTAACAAGATCTCCTGTTATTTAAGGCTTGACGACAAAGGAAGGAAGCGCGTCGCCCGCTCACAAAGGCGCCTTCTGGGAATCGAAACCTCGGCCTTTGTACTCTGGTTAGGGTGAATAACACTGTCGGGAACAAGACTCCATTGGGATAAATGAAGACCTTTGGTGACGTATTTGTGACGTCATTATTTACATAGACAAAGGAGAGTGATGGAGACGATGTCTGGTGTGGAATTGGTGAGAGAAGCTTATATAAGGAAGATAGTAATGATAATGGCGATAACAATACTGGAAATGATAATGGATTGTAACAACGATTACGAGTTGTATTGATGTGATATAATAATATTGTACTTTTGATCATCTCAATGATAGTTATGATACCAATAGTGATAATATTAGCAATGATGACGATATTGGTGAGGATAAGAGGAACTGTATTTGGAATGACTCGATAGTCATAATTCATTCACAAAAAATTAATGAACGAATAGATAAGAAAACTAGAAGAGGAAAAATGAGGAGGAAGACAGAAGAATGGCTGAGGGAGAGGAAGACGCAGAAGCTTTTCCTCCTCGTCCACCTCCTCCTCCTCCTCCTCATTCTTATTTTCATTCTCCTCCTCATTGTCATTATCATAATCATGGTCAATCTCACTCTTATTCTCATTCTTCTCATCCTGCTCATTCACATTCTTCTCTTCCTCTTATTCTCCTCCTCCTCATCATCGTCCTCCTCCTTCCCCTCCTCGCCTTCAGGAACCCTGATTTTCATTCAGGATCAGTCTTTGGGGGTTTCCCGGCCTCGGACATGGACAAGTGGCCATCGTGGTTGTGCCAGTTTTTGTTCCTTTGACGTTTGTGTTGGTTTACCCCTGCTGAAAGACATCTCTCGACGTCAGCCGAAGTAGATATAAAAGTCGAATGTGGAAATCCAAAGGGTTATTTGAGGTCTGTTAAATTGTCGTGACCCCTGTGTTGGTCTTAATCTCGGATGAATAAAATCGCCTGACTGCGGCTACAATATCAATTATAGTTAACCCCCCTTAACTAAGGAGAGGGTGTCACGGGTATTGGTACCCTTGCCAGGCGGTAACAAGGTAAAAGAGGAAAAGTACCGCGGAGAAGAATAGAATATCCTGGCGGTAGAAAGGATAAATTCCACCATGTGCGAAAGGTCACGTGTGACCGTGGTCCTACAGTTTCAAAAACGGGTCCACGAACTGAAATCTGGTGCGAGTTAGTAGATGCCTGACGGTTTTATTCAGTGTTGTGGTAGTCTTATCCCGGGGGCTCAAGAACAGGCGAGGCGAGTTGTCCTCGATAGACACTTGGTGCGTAATTACCTCGTTTATTACCGTAATTATTACCTCAGTTGTTACCCTGGTCTATCTCATTTCTGTGGTTATCGTTGTTCATGGTTGTAAATCGAACAAGATTGATCTGAAGTCATTAAGGTAACTGTTATTCTTTCAAGGACAATATATATATATATATATATATATATATATATATATATATATATATATATATATTGTCCTTGAAAGAATAACAGTTATATATAATTTTGTGGTTTGGACTTTGTTACTGTTTTCAAATGTACTCAGGTGTTGTTGTATTATTTGAACATAATTTAGGGATTTGTCGGTGTGATAGCTGTGAATGGACGGATCAGGACAGTGTGTGTGTGTGTGTGTGTGTGTGTGTGTGTGTGTGTGTGTGTGTGTGTGTGTGTATGGGTGTGTGCGCGTGCGTGTGGGCATAAAACATCTTGGCCACCAACAAGCCTTGACTTCCTTCGAGAAGTTAACTATGCGAATATTACTCACATTACTGAGTAAATATAGTGTCTTTATGTTTGCTGTTTCAGAGTAAAAGTTATATGTAATAAGCGTCACTAAACGTAAAATTTTGATAGTCGGGACTTTTTTAAATACAGTGTTAGGTTGGATTACGCACATCTTTACCCATAAGGAAACTGACCTGAGAAAGTAAGTATTGCATTGCGCATTTATGCTCAGAGGTTGTGGCAGCACGCCAGGGAAGGTTGGCATTTGAGAGAATGAGGTTCTTCCCCCCTTTCTCTCATACCCTCTTCTCCCTTGTCTCTTTTCTTCATCTTTTAACAACAACAGAAGCAACAACAACAATGTCATCAACAGTAGCATCAACAACAAACAAGCAGCAGCAGCATTAACATCATCAACAATGGCATCAACATCAACACCAACAGTAGCAGCATCAGCAACAAAAGCAACGAAAGTAATACTAACAAAGATAATTGTAACATTAGTAACTCTAAAGATTGCATTGCGTGTCCTCCATGCTTACCGCCGTTGCCGTTGTCGTTCTGTGCATCGAACCTGGAAACCACATTCAACTGTTTGCGGGCGACCGAAGGAAGAAAAATACGTATTACGCACAGATTGAAGAATCATTCATCTTCAGATGATCCTTTCGCTCCTTACTGAATAAAATCGCCTGGTGGCAACCAAGACAGACGGATGAATTATGAAAGGATGCGCACGATGGATTTTTTTTTCGATTAATATCAACTAAACGTTCATCAGAGAACCCTTAGTGAATCTGTGACGAGGGTAGATTATTATTATTGTCATTATTGTCGTTATTATTGTTATTATCATTCTGCACCAAAGGATCCGAGGGGACTTTATGGCATTGTTATGATGACTGAACCTTCGTGTTCTTCATCCCAAGTTTTCATCTGTTGATATCGACGGTGTGGCAGTCTAATAACGTAACCCTTGTCATGAAACTGCGTCAGAAAGAGAGATGCGTCATTGAATTCTTCTACGTAGAAGAACTGAAACCAGTCTACATTCACCGGCGCTTGGTGAACATTTACGGAGCCGAGGCAGTTGATGTTAGCATAGTTAGGAGATGGGTTCGTCGATTCCGGAGTGGCGACAGAGATGTGAGTGACAAACTGCGCTATGGACGGCCATGCACAGGCCCTTGCTCCTCACTAGTGAAAGCGCATTGAGAAGGGGGGGGGGGGTAATTGCGTGGAGAAAGGAATTCTCGAGCAAAAATCTTTGCTTATTTTAATGGTGCCACTCCCGTCTTCGTAGTTTTTTTTTTTTTATAGTTACTAGTAAAAGGGTATAGGAGGCATTACTTTTGGAACTACCTTCCTTCACACACACGCACACGCACGCACACACACACACACACACACACACACACACAAATATATATATATATATATATATATATATATATATATATATATATATATACATATACATGCATACATACGTACGTACATATAATTTATATATATACGTACACTTAAATACATTATACGCATACATATACGAGTATTATACATAATTATGAACGTATATACATTACACATACATTTGTCCAAGCGACGCGACGGAACGCACCGTTGTTTTGATGACAATCGACCACATGGCCGACGATTCCCGTTACGATTCTCCTTCCCTCCAATTCTTACCTCATCTCTTTTGCCGTTCTTCCTCCCTCCCTCCCTCCCTCCCTCCCTCCCTTACTCTATACTTTTCGTCTTTCTCCCTCCTGCCATCGTTAATGTTTTATTAATTTTCTCTGGTTAATTAAGAAAGTATTTAACTTGACACCTAGAGTAAAGGGAAATGTGTGGTTCTTAGACACAACCATAAACTCTTCACTATCAACGGTATGGTGCTGTGCCTCGGAGACGAATAGAATAGACTGGCGACAGCAGGACCGTAAGGAAAAGTGCAACGTGGTATGGAAGGTGTACGTGCATAGATGTACGTCAGTACTTTCTACTACTAACACCCTGGCCACGATTGGTAGTGGGGATTCTTCCCGTGGTGTACTATTTACACGTTGTGTACTATTTACACGCTTGCCGGCGCCGGCAGCGTGTATCGATGGAACACGGTAACCAACTAAACATGGTTTGCTTAACGGCCGGCTGGTCGGCTCTGGATCTCTTTCACGGCCTGACGCTCCTGATGTCTACCGATCCCGGTCCCATACTGGTGCTTGCCTCCGCTTCCCCCCCCCCCCCGCCCCATTCCTCATTCAACGCTGTGTAGCGTCAAGCGATTTAATGCATTTATTTAGAACTTGTTCATTCAAGGCAGGCATCAGGCTGAAAGTGGAAGAAATGTGTAAAAACCCAACTCTCGTTGTATATTGAATTATAGTTTCGTATATAAACTAAGGCGCAAAAAATAAGACCCTCGAGGTAGAACCCCCCTCCCATGAATAATAATAAAAAAAACACGTAACAGTAAAGAAAATATTGGAGTTGGCGTTTGATGTTGCAGTCCGGTTCATCACGGAGTCCATTACTATAGAAACTGCATCTCGGGTGATGGGATGGATGAACGATGGAGACTTGGTCGAGTCTGCAGACAATAGTGGCAAGAATACAGTTATTACCCTCAGGGTCCCCTCCCCCTCTCCTCAAAACACTGTGCGTCACCTTCTTTGCCATAGTGAAATGTTTACCTCATCACAGTAGAATATGTGGTCGAGACTGTCGGACAAGTATGTCAATATTTTGTTTGTTATGATTGTGCGTTATAATTTCTTTAAAGCCTTAAAGGATATCGGTGAATATTATTATTCTTATTGGCTATATGGGAATGTAACTTACAACACCAGAAACTACGGGGGACATGCATCACATTACTTGCAGAAGTAATGTATTTACTTTTCGGTGGAACGCCATGCGCGTTTGCAAGTGGTAGTTCTGTGGGAGTTTGTGAAAGGTAGTGTAGTCTGGAACTGGCGAGTGACGGTCGTGACTGGTGTTGGTGGTTCGTCTTAATATGCTCCTACCGACAAGTTTTGGTAGTTTCTGTTCCGGGTCGCGTAGAACTGCAGAAAATTGTGAAGAAAGTGAGGGTGTCGGGCGGGAACTTCAAGCGAAGACTAAGGTGGAGGTAGGAGAGTGAGTGGGTGGGCTGACTGCACGTAGCTCATTGGCCCGCGCTCTCCGTCGCTCGCATAGCCGACGACATTCTCCGATTCATTGAATTAATTATCGGCATAGGCTGGATAATTATTGGGATCACGGAAAAGTATATCTCCATGTTTTAGACAGAAAAGTTATTAGATTAAATATTATACTGTAGCTTACACAGGTGCAAAACCAGTTTGTAGAGGGATAACATTTCGTTTAATTAATGGAGGTAATATTAGTTGGTCACGTTCGGACATCACAAGATCTCGGATGTCCAGTACAAGCCAGCCAAGCGAAGGTGTAAGACTGAGAAAACAAAATTATAACGTCTGTGTCTAAACCTCCAGATAATTGTTTGGTCATATTAAAATCTGCTTTACTCCGCCCTTGTAAAGAACTCTAGATTATAGTTCTGTAGTTTTCTGATACTGGACATTGCAACTGAGTGGAAACGGTGTTAGCCGCCTGACCGTAACGGTAACTGTACAACAGACCGTGAACTTGTGCGTGCTTGCCTCTTTTTCCGTAGTTAAAGAATTCATCTCTGCAACAACAGCTGCCTCAGGCCTACAGTGGTGCTGCATTGCACGAAATACAATCAACACCGTAACATCCAAAAGTATTGCAATCTCAACAGTTTGTTGTTGATAATCTTCCCTGACGACGGGGCTCCACGAGATTGAAATTAAAGTCTTGCGGCAGATACAGTGATAGGAAAAGTGGCATCTTGTATTGAATGGGTCATTTGAAAGAGGTTATAAGAACTTTTCTGACAAGAGGGGCGCCACATAAATGAATTAAATCACTTGCCGATAGCCAGAGAAAAAATAATGTTGCCCGGTATGGAATGGGTTAATCTGCATTTGCATGTATTGATGAGTTCGTGCTCGTGGTTTGGTATGTTCGTTTGTTGCTCTCCGTCTGTTCCGTTTCCTGTGTCAACACAACTGGCCACGGCGTTAGCACGCCAAGACGTAGAACAGTTGAACAAATTAATCTATCCACGCTTTCTCGGTACAGTCCTGCTATTTGATAAAAAAAATACAAATAAACATAGTTTCTTGTTTGCTTATGTTGTACGGTACATTACGGCTATTAGTATTAGATTATTTTCTTCAGTTATAGGAGATTTGAAACCATTTTGAAACTCGTACGTCGCAGTAAAACACGGAGGAACTTTTCTTCGTTTAGACCTCGTCAAACATGACTTAACTCTTCTTTAAAATAGAAACAAAGTTCCTGCACTGGCGAAAATGTGGTTTATTAATATTGTTATCATTATCATGTATTAATCGTTATTGTCATTATTACCACAAACACTCATTAAAACTACCAACGACAACTACTTGCCATCTGTACCCCTCATTCTGACCCTCCTGCACGGTCCTCATAAAATTAAACTAAGCAAATAAATAAATAATCTACAAAATAAATAGCGTTTCCAAGATCCTGCAAAGCATTTTCCTTCTCCAGTGACCCAGTCGTTTGCGAAAGTGGGTCGACTTCGCTGTGAGAGTGAGAACGATGCTGCGGGGTGGCATTGGCGAGGGGGGGGTGGGGGGGCATCCCGTGGGATAATGCGAATGCTTCTGTAATTACTTGTTTACCAGCTTATGTTCCTTAACGTTATATTTGTGTTTGCGTGTGTTTGTGTATGCACATGCGAGTGCTTGTGCGTGTGTGTGTGTGTGATTCACTATGGTCTTGGATCACGTGGACGTCTCGTGTGTATGTGCGCGTGTGTGTGTGTAAATAAGAGTGACTTTTGCCGTTCGTAGACGCGATATAGACGTGTAATGTGTATGCCATTTGATTAGGTAGCCTATTTACGTTTTATTTATTGTCATGTTATTTCGAACAATTTGCAATACATAGTCACTCATGGAGCAGTATGCGTGCAATTCTTGGTTGCTGAATTAAACACTCGGTTATACATACATATACCAAATGCTTTTTCCCCTTTACTCGGAAGGTAGCCAAAAGACAAAGGCATGGAAACCACTCCCACCCATTCCATCCTTTACATACTCCACTCCACTCCACTCTACCCTCTTCCCTCTCTCCTATCTTCTCAGTTATATCCGTTAAGGCATGGGACGAGCCCACAATGACCTTGAGTGACCTGAGATCTCACGTAAACTGAGGTTAGGTCATATGGAAGCGTGGGACGCTCAGCCAGCCAATTAGCGGGCTTCGGCCAGCAGTGGGTGTGGTTATAGGAGGGTGAACACCAATGAAAAATGTCGTCGACTTTTATGACGTCAGCAAACCTTGATCTGAGTCTCTCTCTCTCTCTCTCTCTGAAATTTCGATAGAAGGGCACTTGCAAATAATTTTCAGATGCAAGTGAAAATAAACTACTTTTTATCATTGAGGCCAAAGTCTACTTTTTTGCCAAAAAAAATAGAAAGTATCAACTTGTTTTCCTAATTATGTAACTGGAAATCGCATGATTGAAAGATAATTCCAGAGGAGGAAAATGTGAATTTAATGCCGATAAATGGTCTGTTGGAGCCAGTCCCGGATCACCTGAGGAAGAGCCGTCACCTCAGTGTAGAAGGATAAGTCTTCAGGTGGGATGTCCTAGGTTAAGATAATTACTCAGGTGGGGTCAGGAAATAATAGGTGAAGTTCGGTCGTAGTCAGGTGTTTTTTTTTTTTTTTTTTTGCGGGGCACAAATATGGTCATGGTCTGATGTGCGCATATGATTGTGAACTACTAATTGAATTTTATGGATCTAGATATTCTTGTGTACACACAGTTACTGGATAATGGAACACACAAGAGTTGCATCGAGACAATATGATTGTTAAAATCTTATTTTTAAGATTTCATGAGACAATTCTTTTTTAATCATTTGAAAAAATGCCAGTACACCAAATGCTGTATTTTGTTATATTGAGTAAACTGTATTGTGTTTCAGAAGACTACGTTATAATTTTTTCTTTTAATTTTTCGCTGTAAATAGGTTTTCCTAATAATACAGATTGTAATCAGTGTGGACTGCGATGACAATTCTCTTGAAATATTCTGAACGGGTTAAGGGTGGCATGGTCGAAGAGTTCCGTCAGGTGACCCCAATTGACCTTATTATTAAACTATTAAGGCAATTTTCAGTCACCGGCTATGCTAGGGTCTTGGGTCCTTTTCATCTAACGAGACAAGTGCCACGTCACACCACAACAAAGAAGGAAAAGACTTTGACGCTGCTCTATCGAGTCCAAGTCGCGGTGTCGGGGTCGTGATGTGGCTGACACGGCTGACACCACGCGGTCTGCCAAAAGAAAACAGCTGCGGAGGCGACCCTGGTGGCGGTAGTGGGGCTGAGGTAAAAGGAAGGTGTGATGGGGGTGGGGGGTCAAAGTCTCTTCCGTTTTACTTTAGAAAATATTTATCAGTTAACGAAAATATTCGGCCATGGACTTAGATATTTTGAAAGTGCACAGGAATGAAAAAAAAAGTGAAATGATAAATACTGGTAAGTATCATTGAACGAAATTGGAGAGGAAACCTCCGTCAAATTCAAATAAACTGCCTTTGAGAAACTACGACTTGTTGATGGTCGTTTGAGGTAGCTCAAGAGGTGATTTAACGATTTTTCTTAAACTGTTACTTGTGGGGTTGGGGGGAGGGAGCGATGACAACGCGACACACTTTGCAGCATTGGTTTCTGCTTCACGGGTTAGTGTCGAGGACACACTGTGTGATGACGTGTGATGTGGTCATGACACGTAAGATTAGTGACACGAGTCTCATGGGTGTCAAATGCTGCGTACTTCATGTGACACCAATGTGACCGTGACTGAGGTGTCACGTGTCATTTAGCAATATTTGTTTTCTGTTCAGCTTTGCACCTGGAGCTTGTCTGCACACCATGTGTATCACTATCGTAAGTATAAAGACTGAATTGCACAGTGAATTGTTTTGGTAATTATGATGTATGATATTAATTGTCCGAGTCAGTGGGAACTAATGTCTTTGTAATCGTAGCGGATGTGGTCCACATTTTTCTGTCATAAAGATAATAACAAGATTCTTTCTCTCTCTCTCTCACACACACACACACACTCACACTCACACAAACAAGAGTGTAATGGCTGTCGCTCACGAGTCCAACACGTGATCCAAGGCCGTGATGAATCACACGGCTCGATGGCGAAGTGGTAATGTTCGCAACCACTACTCCAGTGGTCCTAGTTCGAATCCCACCCAGGGCTGAAATAATTTCGGTATCGATGCGCTGCGAGCCGGTACTCCAACTCGTGGGCGGAGAGTTGAATCTGTGTACGGACATAGCATTACCCATAGATCGTCATATATGAGCTCTGAGCTCTCATCCGGGAGAGTAATAGCTGTCCAAGAAGTGACCCAAGACAGTGGTGAAACACACACACACACACACACACACACACACACACACACATATATATGACCGTTTTCAAGTGGGAGTTGGTGGAGGATTCAGCACTCCCCACCCACATCTTCCCACCAAATGTCCTTTATTGTAGCATTATTATCTCTGCCAGCATGAATGACATTACGGTTTTGACTGTAATTGTTAAAAGTTTGCAAGTAACAAACATCAGACCTTGTACAGAAGGAGGGGGCGAGACGGGAAATTAGTTGTGGTGCGCTGCCCACGGCGCGTTGCACGGGAAGTCCTTTGGAAAGACGGTGAACACAACAATTTTCCTTTTGCGAAAACGTTGACTCAAGTCCTCCAGAGGAATGTAATACTTTGTGAACTTTGTGTGGAGGTCAGGTCTTTGAGAGACCGAAAAAAAATCTTTTATTTGTTTACTTGTTAATTTTGTTCATTTGTCCCGTCTTGTCGCGCGCGAATTATAGATTATTTGACGCGTGCAACAAAAGAGCATCGGGAGAGAGAGAGAGATAGGAAGAGAGACTGCCCGGAGTCACGTGACTAAGATCCCCGTCGGTCCTCTCTCTCTCTCTCTCTCTCTCTCTCTCTCTCTCTCTCTCTCTCTCTCTCTCTCTCTCTGTCTGTCTCTCTCTCTCTCTCTCTCTCTCTCTCTCTCTCTCTCTCTCTCTCTCTCTCTCTCTCTCTCTCTCCTCTCTCTCTCTCTCTCTCTCTATCTCTATCTCTATCTTTCTCTCTCTCTCTCTCTCTCTCTCTTTTTTTTCTGCATGAGGTCATCCGGTCCCAGAAGGGAAGAAGCCTCTCCCGTGGAAGGGCAAGGGCAAGGTCACCGCCCTTTGTCTCCTTTCACAAATTTCGAGGGCTTTATAATCCCGCGAGAGAGGGAGGGGGGGGGGGGTTGATGGAGCTGTGTGTATGAGTTCGACTGCTGAGGGAGGCGGGGGAGGAGACTACGTCATCATGAGTTGGCGACTTGCCCCCAAGCCGGATTTCCCTTTCTGTTGGGACTTCTGGAGATACCAAAGAAATTCTTGTTTGTTCTCCTGTCTGTACGTGTAGGGTGGCCTTAGTGTGCATCATCTCATTAAGGAGATTCATAATCTTGCTCCTCCGCCTCCCGTGCTCATTGTTTTACGACCAGGATCTGGATGCACCTCTGGCATCCTGAGTCTTCGGCAGACCTCTTCTCGGGCAAGCCACGGTAGTGCTCTAACTCACTTCGGAAGAATGGGTAAAACTAGGTGCGTTGAAGAACAGCGAACTCGACCTCGCTCGAACTTGCCCGCGAACTCGTCTTCGACTTCGACTTCGTTCTTGACCTCATCCTTGACCTCGTTCTCGACCTCAATCGCGACCTCGCTGAACCTCTGCACCTCACTTGACTTCTACAATATCTTGTTTGACCTTGTCCTCGACCTCCAATAACTCTATCCCAAATTCGTTTGACCTGTACATCATTTGACCCCGTCTTGGCAACAACACATGTATTTCGTGACATAATCGTGACCATGTGACGTCATATACGCTTTGTGACGTAACATGGCATCCTGCACGCGCAGCCTCGATGTGACACAATAGAACGTGTACGATGTGACGTGACATTGTGACGTTACATAGCGATGGTGGGATATAAATGTGTGTGTGTGTGTGTGTGCGTGCGTGCGTGCGTGCGTGTGTAACTGTGTAACAATTCCATGCCTGTGCGCTCTACTCATGAAACATCAAATTCATTTTTCCGAAGAGGAGTCAAGGCTTGAACCCTTTTGCGACATTGCGTTTTTGGTTTCATTCTCTTTGGCGCCAGGCAAGTTCATTCATCTTAGGGGGAACCCCCATCCATCATGCCAGTGACGTCATAGATGACCCAAAACCCCCTCTTTTTGTTCAAAAAATAATTTCGAAAAAAAAGTAAAAATCTACTCGCGACATTGCCTGGTGGGATGAAGAGCCTACATAAGGAGGCAGAGTTGCCACCGAATTCATCACGTGTGCCTTATGTACAAGGACAGCCAGAGCAAATGGATGTGTCACCAGTAGTTGTTTGGTTCGAACCGGAGTTTCATGTGACCTGAACAACTTCGTTTCAGAATTTCTTTAAGTGGGTTGCCTTTTGCATGTGAACAAGCCTTGGCCTCCTTTGAACAAACAGCATTATACTCTACTACGTTCCCAGCAGTTAGGCTCCTTCCACACGCATCGACTTTTCGCCGTGTCCCGTCCACAACACGACGTCGTGCTCTCAAATAACCATGGATATCTATAGACGCTTTCAAGTGGTCGTGACGTGTCCATAGACACCCAAGGTTATACCCCTTCCATACGGTGCCGCACACGTAGGCGTCATGGACTTAGATCTCGGTGGCAGCAGCCACTGCCAGCCGTACGACGTGTCGTAATAATACTCGCATCATAAAATATAGTCACCGCTTATATCGATCGTTCTCTCTTCACCCGTGAATTTTGATAACCATAGAAAATGCGATTACAAAAGAATTAGAAAGAATGTCATTATGGAGGGGCGACTACAATAAATATAATCAAGATGCCGATATGGCAGCCTCGCGAATACACTCGCTCCCCATGACGCCTACGTGTGCGGCACCGTATGGAAGGGGTTAAGAACACGACGTCGTGTCGTGGACGGCTCACGGCAAAAAGTCGTTCACTCAGTCATCCATTCCAAGTCCACCGTTGGACACAGGTTTCCCCCAACCTCCTACGACAACGGCCTTCTCTGCCACGTAACTCATGCAAACTTCTCTAAGATAGCCAAAATGGGTACGTGTTGGACCATGAATTGTGTATTGTGAATGGCTCAGGATTGTGTCTACAAGGAAATGGTGTACGTGCATCGTGAACGTGCGCATGGAATCGTCACGCGTGACGTGCGCAAGGCGTTGTCACGGCCATCCTCGCCAAACTACCTTTCCAGTACAATTATAATTTTCTTACTTATTTGTTTATTCATTTATTATTTTATTTTATTTTTCATTTTTTATTTATGCATTTTATATATTTGTTTTAGTTGTTTGATTATTTTTGTATTTATTCATTAATTTATCTTATATATTTATTTCATATTTATTTATTAATTTGGTTATTAATTTTTACAGTGCGCCAGTGTGTGGGGGGTTATGAACAATGGGACATTGACTATGGGATTTTGATTTGTGAAATTTTGATCTATGGGATTTTGAACGTACAACCAGAACTAGGACAGGTTCGGAGCCAGAAGAATATACAATTTACTCTGTGTATTCGTATTCGTATTCACTTGGTCTTTGGATCACGTGTTGGACTCGTGATCGACAGCTATTTCCCTCCTAGAATAGAGCCCAGAGCTCGTAGGTCCGATCTATGGGTAATGCTATGACCTTGCACACACACACACACACACACACCCAACTCCCCGCCCACGAGAGTCAGAGTAACGACCCGAGGCACAGCGATACCGAAATAATTTCGGCCCTGGGCAGGATTCGAACTGGGTAGTGGGAGCACTTCTACTTCCCAGTTCAGCGCTCTACCAACTGTGCCACCGAGTGGGTGTGTGTGCGTGTGCGCGTGAGTATTTTTTTTTCCATCTGCACATAGCCATTGGCGTTTCCTAAGCGTGTCTACACAGGTTTGTGTTGAATTGGGTTTGGCCGGAAATGTTTTGCGTGTTGGCGTCTTATCTGCACGTGCATCGCGATCAAGTCGCCGTGCGCGCGACAATCGTCCGTGCCATCCGCCGAGGCGACAGACTTCCTCCTTTTTCGTCTTTCTTTTTTTCCACTCCTCCATTGTTCCCTCTTTTTTTTTTTCTTCTGCCTTTCTTCTTTGTTCCCCATCGTTCCTTTTCCTACCTCCTTCTCTCTTCCTTCTCCATCTTTCTTCTTCCTCGTTTTTCCTTCTTCCTTCATTCTCTATTTCTTCTCCCTGTCCTTTTTCCCCTTTCCATCTCCATCTTCACTCGCCTTCCTTCTTCCCTGTTCCTCCCTCGCCCTTGTTCTGTCGTCTTCCTTCTTCCTCTTTACCCTTCCTTCTTCTCCTCCTCCTTTTACTTCCTTCTCCGTTTACTCATGTTCCTCTTTTCTCTTTCTTTTTAATTTATTATTTATTTATTTATTTATTTATTTATTTATTTATTTTTTGCTACCCAGGGTCTTGGACAGCTCCGCAATGGGCAAGGTCGACAAGATTCAAGAAAACCCCAAGTTCTTCTCACTTCATGAATATTTTCTGTTGAATTATTTTTTTCACTTGTCAAACTGGCTACACGTGTGCCTGTGTCTCTTTGCGCGTGCCTGCGTTTCTGTTGCATGGACGTGTCACATAGCGAAAGGTTTATATAACGGAGACGGGTTTCTCTTTGACCGCAAGCTTTCTTGATGGAGATCAGATCGCGCGGCGGCGGCGACGGCGGCGGCGGTAACCATAATAAAGTGTCTCACGCGGCGCGCAGTGAAAGTGCTTCAACGACGGGAGAACGTTGCTTAAAACGTTCTTTAATGGACGTTTGATGTGGGGAGCAACGGCTTGCACACGGATCTTCCAGACGCTTGTGTTGCGTGATTTTTTTTTATTTGTTTGTTTTATTTTTTGTTTGTTACCCACTGTAAGGAAGTTATAGTTTGGGGCGTGTTCGGTTAATTTTTTGTTGGATTGTTTGTTTGCTTGCTTAGGTTAGGTTAGGTTAGAATTGTGATCAGGATATTTATTTGTTTGTTTTATTTTTTGATAAATCACCTAGACGGGTTTGAGCTGGTGGTACCTCTTGTTTGTTTATTTATTTGTGTGTATATGTATTTATTTTATTCTGATCTTTTTTTATTAGCTATCATTTGTTTGCCTTCAACGAAGAAATATTTGCGAAGGAATTTGTGTTGTGTAATTGCATTTATTCCATCTGATTTCACAATCGGCACACTTGTTTTAGTCGTATAATATAATGGCCTATTTGATTTACGTGTCAATATGATTCATAGTTTGACCCTTGAATTCGGTGTCCTTCTCTTGAACGAGTTCGTTTCACGCCTTCAATAGAGTAACGCCCTTGCCATATTGGTGAAGACAAACAGAATAAAATATATAAATTGATATAACGATTTTATTCAGCTAAGAAACCACTCTCCAAGCAATTGTATTCAGCCAAACTCTGTTTGATATATTTTATGCTTAAACGAAGAATTGTGAATCTGAGCCACATGAAATTTCAAATATAGTCCTTATGTCTTCCTAGCATAAGGTTCGTATTCGCTTACTCGGTGTCGTGATGGGATACTAAACCACACGAAATCTCAAATATAGTCCTTATGTCCAAAAGCATAGATTCTGTATTCGCTTACATCGTGCCTCGAGGTCTCGTATATACTCCATATGTTTTTATTCTGGCTACGCTACATCTGACGATTTGTTTCAGCGAGGGGGGGGGGAGCCCCACTCCCTCCCCCCGTCATTCACGTGTTGGTGACGTAAAACGAGGAAGTCTTGGTATGACGCGTCATGTGTGACGAAATCGTGATGGACACGTGAATCAGCAAAGGCATTTTTTTCTCTCTATGTTTACCTCAGACTCCAGGTGAATGACAGGACATTTTTTCAAGACCTTTCATTGTACGAACGCATTTCTCTCTCTCTCTCTCTCTCTCTCTCTCTCTCTCTCTCGGGCAACAGTCAGAAGGAAAATGAAAAGACTTGTAATGTGAACGTTAGAGTCGTCATATTTATTTATAGCAACCAGCTTCTTGCCTCTCCGCACCTATTCCTTCTAATTGCAAACTGACTACAGACCTCAACGGTATGTGCGTCTCATCCATGTATGTATGTTCGTGTGTGTGTGTGTGTGTGTATTCACCTTGGTCTTTTTGGATCACGTGTTGGACTCGTGATCGACAGCTATTTCCCTCCCGGAAGAGAGCTCAGAGCTCGTATGACCGATCTATGGGTAATGCTATGACCTTACACACACACACACACACACACACACACACACACACACACACACACACACACACACACACACACACACACACACACACACACACACACACACACACACAACTCCCCGCCCACGAGAGTCAGAGTAACGACCCGAAGCGCAGCGATACCGAAATAATTTCGGCTCTGGGCAGGATTCGAACCAGGTACTGCGAGCACCACCGTACTTGACAGTCCAGCGCTCTATCAACCGTGTGTGTGTGTGTGTGTGTCTATGTATGTAAATATATATATATATATATATGTGTGTGTGTGTGTGTGTGTGTGTGTGTGTATAAAGTTCACATCACAAGTCTCCCCATTCTCTTCTTTGTCCAACTCTGAAACACCGGTGGTGGTGAATGATGGTGGTGGATGATGGTGATGGTGAAGTGGGGGGGGGGTAGGGTTGATCCCTTGGGGAAATAAGATCGCCTGACGGCAGCCAGATAAGTACATTAATAAGAAGAGAAAGCCTTTGTTAGAGTGACTGCTCGCAAAACGAATAAAATCGTTTGGCGCAGAGAGAGAGACATGACTTGGATTGAATCAGTCTGCTAAGGGGGAATTCTCGTCAGATAAAAGAAATTGCATAGCGGCAGCGGAAACTAATTGATATTTCGTATATTAATATTATCATTGTTGGTATTATTATCATTATTATCAATATTATTATTATTATTATTATTATTATAATTATTATCAATATTATTATTATTATTATTATCATCATTATTATTATTCTCTCATTATTATTATGTTTTTTGGGTGGGGGAGATGGGTGACATGATCGACCGGAATAAAACCAGAAGGTTGTAACCGAGTAGAAGTAAATCTAACATACACACACACACACAAACCACCATCGTCATTTGTATCCTTGGCGCTTTGTGCCCTTGCCAAGGTTCTCCTGAGGACATGACAGGAGGCAACCGAACCCTTCAACGCCAATGGTTTCAGGGGCGAAGATGATTACGTCTTGCGGCGGGAACGTTCTGATGCGTTAACTGCGTGTGTGTGTGTGTGTGTGTGTGTGTGTGTATGTATTCACTTGGTCTTTGGATCACGTGTTGGACTCGTGATCGACAGCTATTTCCCTCCTGGAAGAGAGCTCAGAGCTCGTAGGTCCGATCTATGGGTAATGCTATTACCTTTCACACACACACACACACACCCAACTCCCCGCCCACGAGAGTCAGAATAACGACCCGAAGCGCAGCTGTACCGAAATTAATTTCGGCCCTGGGCAGGATTCGAACCAAGCACTACGCGCACCACCATGCTAGTAGTTCATCGTTCTACCAACTGCGCCACTGTGTGTGTGTGTGTGTGTGTGTGTGTGTGTGTGTGTAGAGAGAGGGAGGATAGACAGTCAGACAGACAGAGAGAGAGACTCATAGAAAAAATGTAAAAAAACATCTTACAAGTCTTCATTACCATTTTGTCCCCCCCCCCTTTGCCGTAAAAGAATTTCATCCATCGAATTTGAACGAAACCATCTTTCTCTCACGGGGAATATGTATCGTATGCACCAATGGCTTTCTCCCCCCATATAAGGGGGTATCCGCATCAAGCAACCCAGTCGCATCACAACTGTCTCTGTCGCCAGACCCCAGTCACTAGGTATATTTGACGCCGTTTGCCGGCTGGCGATTTTATTCAGCTCGTTGAACCAGCTTATGCCTCTCCTCGGTCAAATGGTGTTAAGCATATATTGATCAACATTTGGCCAAACGTTTAGACCAGTAGGGGCCCCCCCCCATTCTTAAAGTACTTTTTTAGTTATATATTAGTAATTCATGTAACGTATTTTAGTCCATTGTAATATGTTTACATGTATTTTTATTTTATTTTTATTTCATTTTGCTATTGCATTCTATTTTATTTATTTTATTTCATTTATCATATACATTTAATTTGTTTTTTCCCTACTGAATAACAACCCCCCCACTCCCACTCCCACACCTCCGGTATCAATATCCAATCGCAGTAGCAGCAGCAGCAGTTGGTAAACAAAGGATTACGTCATCGTCCCACGGACCTGCTTTGGAGAGTCCCTTTGACGGCGAGAGCGCCCCGAAGACCGACCACCGTAATGAATATGCTAAAGAGGGCCGATTGATACGCGGCGACCGCATTAAGACATGAAGTAGGGCATCCTTTGGCCTTGGGATCGCTGTTTATAAAGGAGGGAGAGGAGGGAGATAAGGGGAGGCTACACCACTGCCGCCAATACTGCTACCATTCTAAGCTACCAGAAGAGGCTGGATGACCGCGTTGTGAACGGCTGCCCAGGATGTAACACTTCACCCCATACCATACAACACATAATGGAAGACTGCATTATACACAATCATGCACGCAAACAACACAACATACGCTCTATAAAGGATTTGTGGGAAAACCCAGTTTCGGCTATGGCATTCCTTGGGGAGACGGGACTGCTCGGACAGACAGTCTAGGGAACGACAACAACAACACTGCTACCAACACTACCACCAACACTGTTACCCACCACCACCACCCAAGGCTACGTGTCTGTAAACTTAAGTTATCAAGGTCACTGTTTGTTTGTCCTTTATGGAAAAAAAAACATGTTGATCAAGAGAACACAATGGATTTTGCTTGTTCGGTCTTTATGACCAATCCAGTTTTTGGTCATGATTTCAAGGTTGTAATCTGGCTGACGCCAGGCGATTTTATTCACCTTGTAGGACAACGAATGTAACCCAGCGAAACCACCCTTCATCCCACGTTCTTCTCATGGTAATAAAATCGCATGGCGTCAACCAGATTAAAATCTGTCAAGTGTGGCTTGTACTGTGATGTCTCCAAGCGTTCGATAGTTAACACCCTCAGCCTGGATGTCTCCTGTACCCCCTCAGATGAATAAAATGGTGTTGCGCTAGCCAGAATGAAATAGTAAAATGACCTCGTGTCTAGGGTGCCAAAAGATGATCTCAACCCTTCAGTACCTTGACGCCCCCTTCCTGCTGAATAAAATCACCTGACGGCAGTCTGGACAAGACGCCAAAGGGGGGATGAGAAGGCGCTGGCAACAGCTCCTTCGAATAAACAAGGATGACTAAATTTGTGCAGCGGTTCGTTCGAGTGTTTACCGAGGAGCACAAAGATTGGCAAAGAACGACTTGTTGAAGAGTTCCACCTCTCAAGGATGAGGGTGACGCTGAGGGTGTTCAAGGTTCTGGTGTGTAAGTGTGGTGGTAGTCGTGGTGGGAATGTTGGAGGTATGTTGCTGGGGGTGGTGGTAATGTTGGAGGTATGTTGCTGGGGTGGTGGTGCTAATGTTGGAGGTATGTTGCTGGGGGTGGTGGTAATGTTGGAGGTATGTTCCTGGAAGTGGGGGTAATGTTGGAGGTATGTTGCTCGGGGTGGTTTTAATCCGGTGTTGTTCTTGTTGTGACTGGTGGTGGTGGTTTCGAGTGGATGTGGGTGGTGGGGGAGGGGATAACTGATTTGAATGTCACCTGGATTCCAGTGTAGATTGGGTGGTTGTGGTGATGGAAGTGGTTCAGATACGGGTACATGCACCGCACTACGGGGTATCTGGATGTGTTAAAAACTTTTTGATAAATCAAGATGACAACATTATCAATATTTATACAATTTCCCGAGTTTTGTGAGGCCATGGGTTAGGTAGAGATGAGACAGGAGTTGCCAACTTTTGGCTGAGATTTAAGAAAACGTTACCAATCCGATACTGATCAATGTTAACGATATTTTTTTTTCTTAAGTAACGATGTCATCTTAGTCTTGGGGAAGAGGGGGTTGTGCTTGTACTGTCAAAAGCTTTTGTATCTTCTGAAACAAACCCAGGGAGTGGGAAGGGACTTTGTGAGCCGGACGACCAACCAACAACTGGTGATCTGAGCTAACAAAAGGATGAACCTAATACAAGAACAATATTTCTTTCTTGCTGCATTATTCGAAGAAAAATGAAAAGGCGCCCGAAAGAGAATGAAAAGTCAAGATGAGGAGATATCTTGTTCATGTGTTCTGTATGTGAACGCGGTAGACATTCCAAACCTTTCTTTGTGTTGTAACGGCCCTGGAGTCATGATAACTTGTGGTAGTGACTGTACACCTTCAAGCCAGGTGTTGGTACAGTTCGGCAAAGACCTGTTCGTTATCGATTTAGTGAAAGTATTTGTTCTACTGCTGGTTTCTCGTCTCGTAGAGCTCCTTTCTCTTTCTTGTATTTTTTTTTTTTTTTTTTTACTATTTTTTATCTTAGCTATTTATCCATTATAATTATTATTATCATTATTATTATTATAATTTCATTATTATTATTTTTACTATTTTCTTATTATTATTATTGTTGTTATTGTTAATTGTTATTACTATTGTTACTATTATTTCTTTAGCTGTTAGTTGTTAAAGTTGCTAGTCACTCAATAATTTATCGTCTATATAATTATGGTTTCTGTTTTGTATTGCTGACTGTTTTGGTAATTCTAAGGCTGTTGTGAGTTTTTAGTTGGCAATTCACACACGTTTTATTCTATATTTTGTTTGTTAAAAATATTGCGTCTTTAATCCTATTTAATTTCCAATCATGGGTTGTTTTTATTTTAAATTAACCTTGTGTAGTTATGTTCAACCTTCGCGCTGAGTTTAGATTCGTCTGTAGCTGAAAGAAATTGATAGAAATTATGATGAACAGAAGAATGAAATTGAAGAAATGTGGTTCAAAGATTTGTTTTATCTAGAGTAGGGGACGGGGTGGTGTATTTTCTACTGTGGTGAATGAAATCGCCTGTCGGCAGCCACATCACAAGACAAAGTGCCACCCAGTATGGAAGGATGTAAAACCGTTGGAACTATTCTCGTTTCTGAACTACTCTCGTTTGATTGGTGCTTAACTTTCGGCTAATAACCCTACATTTTCTTTTGAATTATTTAGTGAACCTTCCTATGAGATTACTTGTCTTCTTTATTCTGTAACTAAAACTCATTTAGTTCTATGTTAACTAACGACTTGTTTCTTTTGTTTTGCAGTTACTGGGACGGTGGCTGGACCCAGCCTCCTCCGACAGGTGTCGAAGCGACAACCTCTGAAGCTCCACGGAGGCAGAGGTCCTCCTCCATATCTTCGACTATCACCACGTACAAGCGTTGCTGCTGCAAGTGCAAGATGGGTTACTGCCTCGAGAAGTTCGACAGGTTCCTAAATAGAATCTTCTACCGCCTCGGAGAGGTCATCGCCCGCCACACCGGCTACTTCATCATCATCCCAATCTTCCTGTCCGCCATCTTGGCCACCGGCTTCCAGAGGATTCGCTACGAGGACAACCCTGAGTACCTCTTCGCCCCGACGAATGGCGGAGGACGCGACGAGAGACTCCTGATCGAGTCCCACTTCAGCATGAACTTCTCCTCGAACTTCGATCCCTCGAGGATCACTCGGACGGGTCGGTTCGCGAGATTCATCGTCTTAGCGCACGACAACGGGACCTTGTTACGTGAAGACGTATGGGACGAGATCATGATGCTCAACGAACTCGTTCACGAAGTCAAGATCACGTTTGACGAGCAGACCTACCGCTACGACGACCTGTGCGCCATCACGAGGGGCAGCTGTTACGAGAATAATGTCCTGGATATTCACGAACTCATCCCCGAAGTTCTGAATGGGACCTTCAAGTTGACGTATCCGACCATGTTCAACCCGAACACCTTCGAACTCTACCTCTTCCCGCTCTTCTTCGGCGGGGTGAATGTCACCGAAAACGGGATCTTGGAGTCGGCCAGGGCCCTTTCCATCATGTACTGGCTCAATACCAACTCTGAAAAGGACGACATCAAGTAAGCAATTTTTATTAATTTATTAATTATTATTATTATTATTATTATTATTATTATTAATTATTATCATTATTATTATTATTATTCATTTATTTATTATTATCATTAATATTATTACTTTTTATGTCTAGTAGGTGTTCTGCCATCAAGACATTTTCCCACTATATACTCAGCAAAATCTTATCTGGGACAGTTGGCAACCCATGCCTTTGCCCTGAAGTCATCCGCCAGATTTTTATTTCGACAACAAAGGTTAAATACAGCTTTTCATTAGGATTGGTTCAGAGATTTTCATAGCTTAGGCGGCTGTGGGATGGGTGTATGCATTGACTCACCCATTCCCTTAATAAGGGAAAAGCCATTTTGGTATGTGTGTGTGTGTTTGTGTGTGTGTGTGTGTGTGTGTGTGTGTGTGTGTGTGTGTGTGTGTAGAACTAATCCAGTATAGTTTATTACTTTCAGTATTGATTGTATTACCACAGCTTCATAGAATAGTCTAACATAAGCTAGAATCATGTGTTGCTATGACAACGATGTCGTCACGTGACCTTTTGTCCCAGAGCAAGCCCGTAAGACCTGTTAATGGTTATAAGGATTCAGTAAATGGGGTTCAGGTTTTCCTTCGCTCCGGCAAGTAGACATTGAAACCGGAGACGGCTCTGGTTCATCGTCTCATTGGCAACAACAAACGCCTTCACGGTGTCGCCCGCCAGGTGCCTGTAGCCACGCCACGCCACGCAGCCCGGGGGCCGAGAGTGGCGGCGGAGGCGGACGAGGCTCCTCCCTCGACACAGCCAGTTTCCGAAGTTTCCTCCTCCTCCTCCTCCTCATCTTAGTCCTCTTCCTCCTCGTCGTCCTCCTCGTCCTAGTCCTCGTCCCCCTCGTCCCCCTCGTCCTAGTCCTAATCCTCGTCCTAGTCCTCGTCCTAGTCCTCGTCCCCCTCACCCTAGTCCTCCTTGTCCTAGTCCTCCTCTTCCTCCTCCTCCTCTTCCTCCTCCTCTTCTTCCTCCCCCTCGTCCTCCTCGTCCTAGTCCTCCTCGTCCTAGTCCTCCTCGTCCTCGTCCTCGTCCTCCTCCTCCTCGTCCTCCTCCTCCTCGTCCTAGTCCTCCTCCTCCTCCTCCTCCTGCTCCTCCTCCTCGTCCTAGTCCTCCTCCTCCTCGTCCTCCTCGTCGTCCTCATCCTCGTGATTCTCCTCCTCCTCTACCTCCTTCTCCTCCTCTACCTCCTTCTCCTCTTTATCCTCCTTTTCTTTCTTCTTTTTCTCTCCATCCTCATTTTCTTTCTTCTTTTCCTCCTCCCCACTCATCCTTCTATTCTTCCTCCTCCTCTTCATCATCCTCTTCTTTCTTCTTTCCTCCTCCTCCCCCTCATCTTTCTGTTCCTCCTCTTTATCTTCCCTCATTTCCACCTCTTTCCTCTTCCTTCTGTTGCTTATCTTGATTCTGTAACTCCTCCTCCTCCTCTTCCTTCTGTTTTCATTCTTTTCCTCATTTTCCTCCTACTTATCTTCCTCTATTCTTCCTTCCCTCCATTTCTTCCTTTCCTCCTCTTCTTCCTGCTATGCTAGTTCTTCCTCATATCATCCTCCTCCTCTAGTTTCACCATCAGCCATCACCAGTACTATATCAGTTTCGTTTTCCATACCAGACGTCGTGCCAGTTTCACTGCTTCCAGTTTTATTAGCATCACCGATAGCTGAACCAGTTTTCACTAAGGAGTCGCCGTGAGCTGTGCCAGTTTTCACTAAGGAGTCGCCGTGAGCTGTGCCAGTTTTCACTGACCCTATCGATGAGAGCCAGTTTCAAGGCAGTTACGCTGTTACTAGTTTTCACCTATATTTATACCAAGAGTAACTGGCAACTGTCAGTTCATTGTGTGTACCAGTTTCAGGGTACAGATTTTTTTTCCTGAAGCAGTTTCTCTGTTGACAGTAAACTGGTCAATATCAGTTGTGATTAGATAAACCAGTTATTGATCACGTGACATCCAGAATCGCCCCTCTCCTTTCTGTTGTCAGTTTTAGGACAGTTTGAAGACGTTTTGTTGGACTAAGATTTTTAATGTCTCGATAAATGTACAGGAGTACAGTAGTACAATAGTACAATGTGACAGGCGGACTGTAGCGTTAGTTCCCGTCTCGCACGCTTTAGGTCCGAGTTTGAATCCTGAATCCACTAGTTCAGGCAGACAGACTGAGCACATAAAGAACAGAGGCGATGATTTTTTTTCCTCATCTTTCACTCTCTTCTTCTTCCTCTTTCTCTTCCTCTTCCTCTTCCTCCTCCTCCTCCATCTCCTTTTCTTTCTCCTGCTTCTCCTCCTGCTTATCTTTCACCTCCTTTTTCTCCTTTTTCTTATTTTTCTCCTCATCCTTCTTCTCTTTCTTCTTTTTTATTTTTCTTAGCTTTCTTATCTTTCTTATATTTCTTAGCTTAGCTTTTTTAGCTTTCTTATCTTTCTTTTCTTCACCTTCTTCACCTTCTTTTCCTTCTTCTCCTCCTCCTTCCTCTCCTTCCTCTTCTTCCTCGCTTCTTCTCCTCCTTCTTCCTGTTTTTTCTTCTCTTCTTTCACCTCCGCCTCCTCCTCCTCCTCCTCCTCCTCCTCCTCCTCCTCCTCCTCCTCCTCCTCCTCCTCCTCCTCCTCTTCCTCCTCCTCCTCCTCCTCCACAGCATAGCCTCTGCGGGTGTAAAACTAATCGTGTGAAGGAATTTTGATTCATCAAATGGCTTAAATTACGTAACTAAGAATGCAGATATTGTTGTGGCAACACAGGTTTTATTTTAATAAGAACGTCTGCCGAGGAAAAATATCAGACAGGTCGTCTCCACTTCAACTTGTCCGACCTCTTCCATAAGAAACAGCTGATTGTGTGTGTGTGTGTAAATGTGCCAGTGTGTATAAGTGTGCGTGTGTGGGTGAGTGTGTGGAGTGCGTGTGTATGTGTACGCGTGCGTGTATGTACGTAGGTGTACGTGCGCCATGTATCTATGTGTACGTGCGTGTATATGTCTGTGTATGTGTGTGTGTGTGTATGTATGTGTGCACTATGAGGTGCACACATACATACTCTTTTTGGTTAGTCTAGGCTGATAGATCATTTTAGGTCACTCTCTCAACACAGCGTTCCCCACAAGATCACCCAAATCCAAGGCGAATCAGGTCCTTGTTATGTAACGAAACTTTAGACGCTGAATCAATGTCACAGACACGTCACTTTGGGCACGTGAAGATGTCATAACCGATGTCTGTTGCCAATGTAACGAACCCGCAATAGTCGGGAAAATGGCGAACACAGTGACACAGGTCTTGTGATGGGGAAAGTTTAATATCAGTTATTTGCTGTGATTAGTACTTTTTTCTTCGTTTAATGTAAGCATGCAAGTACTCGTTATTTGTTGGGATTCGGCGTTTCGAAACGTAGCCTGATATGTCGAAAAGCGTCTTCGTAAATTGTCACAATATATCGATACAAGTGGAGAGGTTATTATTTCTTCTTCCTGTTCTTCCTGTTTTTCTTTCATCTTCTTCTTCCTGTTTTTCTTCTTCCTATTTTTCCTCTTCCCTCTTCCTCTTTTCCTCTTCCTTTCCCTCTTCCTCTTTTTCCTCTTTTCCTCTTCCTTTTCTCTTCCTCTCCTCTTCCTCTTTTTCCTCTTCATTCTTTATTCTTTTTTTCCTCTTCCTCTTTCATCTTCCTATTTTTCTTTCCATTTTTCCTCTTTGTTTCTTCCTCTTTTTCTCCTTCCTCTTTTTCTCTTTCCTCTTTCTCCTTCCTCTTCCTATTCTTCTCTTTTTTCGGAATAGCATCTTTCGAATCTTAGACTGTAACTAGATTGTCTTCTCTTAGACTGTAACTAGATTGTCTTTTACTTACGAATATCTCCCAACTTGATCGTTCTTCAACTCTACGGCTTGCGTAACTGGCTTAGTTGAGGCTTAGTTTCTGCCGTTTTAAACTCGTTTGGAAATAAGTTCAGATTTCACTAAACTAGTTCTAGGAGAGTACCAATTAGCTTCCCTTTCGACCATATTTTTAAGCTTAGTGTGATTTGTAGTTTTACTTTTATAAATAATTTCAACTTCAGCTAGTTATTTTTTTCTGGCTTTGTTTTTTTTTACTAATTTTTTTCTTGTTCGTATATTGATATCTTCATTTTCTTAACATTTATTTCCTGTAATTTTTTTCATTTTTCTCTGCTGCAGTTTATTTTAATTTCATTTACAGTAAATGTGATGTTATTTATGATTTTGTTTAATTTTTATCTAATTATTTGGCTACCTCCCTTATAAATAGGAAGAGGACCTGTTTATTATTCACTTCTTATTATATCTATTATTTATTCATTTACTTTTTTGTTTATTATTATGCATTTGTTTATCAGTTTTGTTGATCTGTCTATTTCATTTATTCTTTATTTATTTTCTATTTTATTATTATCTTTTTACTTCTGACCGAGTTGCCAAAACTACCAGTGTCGATTTCCCGGTTCATTTATGCGTATCTGCGCCGCTTGATAACAACTCTTAGCTTCAGTGGCTCCTCTTGCAGCTTGACAAGAGCTCTTAGCATCCGATGACGTTATTTGTTCGACAAAACCACCGAGATGGACGAAGCCCGGCTCCAGTGACCGAGTAGTCGGGGGTTTGAATTCAAAAGTTTGAATTTGAACGTTTGAATTCCCTCGCACCGGACCGTTGACTTAACGGTCAGTCACTGACTAACCGTTGCCGTCCCTTCGCTCTCGTGATATCATTTGTTTGTTTTTTCTAATGCACTGTTTCTCTCGCCAGGGCCGCTGAGTGGGAAGAGGCGGTTTTGGACCGCGTGGCCAACACCAAGTTCAATCGGCTGTTCGTCTCCCGTTTCACTTCGAGGACGTTGGAAACTGAGCTCGAGAACAACACGAACTCGGTGATCCCGTTCTTCGGCGTCACCGTCGCCATTATGCTCATATTCAGTGTGGTGACGGTCATGATGGCGGACTGGGTGCGGAGTAAGCCCTATATCGGCCTTATGGGCGTCATCTCCGCCGTCCTCGCCGTCGCCGCTGCCTTCGGGTTCCTGATCTACCTCGACATCGAGTTCATCGGCATCAACATGGCGGCGCCTTTCCTTATGCTGGGTGAGTACTTGAGGGTGTTCTCTCTCTCTCTCTCTCTCTCTCTCTCTCTCTCTCTCTCTCTCTCTCTCTCTCTCTCTCTCTCTCTCTCTCTCTCTCTCTCTCTCTCTCTCTCACTTTCTCTCTCTCTCTCTCTCTCTCTCTCTATCTATCTATCTATATGTATATATATTTTTATCTCTGTACAAGCTCATATTGCAGATCAGAATTTCTTGTCCTAGAATACATACTTCAGTAAGAAAACCAAATTCTGGGGGCTAGCTCTTTTAGGATATGTACAATATAGCCTGAAATAGTACATTCTATATGTTGCTAAGCCTAGAACGCTTTGACTGGTGTTATATAAATCGTATATACGCTCATGCACACACATGCGTGCACAGACACACACATGCACGCACACTGATCTTCAGGCGCTCTGTACTCAAACTAATAATTGAACATAGATATCTATCGATTCTGCTGGTACTATTATAGACTTTTTTTTTTTTTGCCAATAGTGTATTAAATAAAAAAAGAATAAACGACAACAGAGTTCGTGATAGTAAGGAGGGATATTAAGGTTTTGGGGTTGGGTTTTGGAGGGGGAGCTGGGTGTTGGAGGGGGTAGTGTTGGAGGGGGGAGTTGGGTGTGGAGGGTGCTTGGGTGTTGGAGCGGGGAATAGGTGTTTGAGAAGGATGCGGCGGGCGAAGACCTTGGGAGGGGCAATAGGCAACCAAGCTGTGCTGGACAAAAAACTGGAGGATTCATTCCAGTGAGTGTCAACACTGTGGTCACATGAGGTGGCGAGAAGCAAACACAAAGGTGTTGGGTGGTTCAGAGTGTGTGTGTGTGTGTGTGTGATTCGCCATAGTCTTGAATCACGTGTTGGACTCGTGATCGACAGCTATTTCCCTCCCGAAAGAGAGCTCAGAGCTCATATATGACCGATCTGTGGGTAATGCTGTGACCTTACACGCACACACACTCCAAAATCCCCGCCCACGAGAGTTGGAGTAACAACTCACAGCGCAGCGATACTGAAATTATTTCAGTCCTGGGCGGGATTCAAACCCAGACCGCCGTAGTGGGGGCCGGGAACTCTACCACTGTGCCATCTCTTTTGCTCTCTTTCTCATTCTCTCTCTCTCTCTCTCTCTCTCTCTCTCTCTCTCTCTCTCTCTCTCTCTCTCTCTCTCTCTCTCTCTCTCTCTCTCTCTCTCTCTTACGTGTGAGTGCTGCTGTGCACCTGTGCACGCTTTCTCCTCTTAAAAGTAGATTAATAAATGGGGGTTTCTATAAGGAGACTTCAACGCCGTTTTAAATACCAATCCCGCTTTGCTCCTGCGCGACGCCTCAGATTTGCGACTTGCGACCACGACACTGCAGATGATGCCCCGGCCACAGATTATATTTCGTAAATAATGAAGCGAGTCACGTGACGTGACGCGACGTGACGCGTAAGGCGAGTCACGCGACGCTACGTGAAGTGGAGAGCGTCAGGGGCTACTTAAGATCCGGTTTCGGGTTACGACCATTCGCTTGTTCAGCCACAATCACCACCAACCTTCTCCTATCTCCTCCCCCCTTTCTCTCCTCACTTTCTTCCCCTTCTCACCTCTTTCTTTCTCTTCTCCCCTTCTCCCCTCCCTTTCTCCCATCTTCTCTCCTCCCCTTCTCCCCTCCCGCTTTCTCTCTTCTCTCTCCCCCTTTCCCCTCCCTTACCTCCCCTCCCCTCCCCCTTTCTATTCCCTTTCTCCGCTCCCCTTCTTCCCTCCCCTCCCCTTCCTTCCCCATTTCCTTTCCTTTTCTCAGCTCCCTTTCTCTTCTCCCCCTCTTCCCTCCTTTCCCTCTCCCTTTCTCTTCTCCCCCTCCCTTTCTCTTCCCCCACTCTTCCCTCCTTTCCCTCTCCCTTTGTCTCCTCCCCCTCTTCCCTCCTTTCCTTCTCCCTTTCCCTCGCACTTTCCCTCTCCCACGACCCCCCCCCTTGCCCCCTCTTCCCCCTCTCCCCCCATCTTTCACCATTCCTCTCACCAATTTCCCTTTGCTCCTCCCCTCATCTCTCCCCTCTCCCCCTCCCCCACCGGGCCCCACCCCGGACGCCTTTCCTTTCCCCACGGAGCTCCTGTTGCCGCGGCGGCGGGAAAGTCCCTGTGTGTCCGGGTTCGACGTCAGCTGACGACGGATCTGCTCTGATTGGCTCCCTTCCACGCGCCTCCACTCACGGCATACTTGCTTGTCTGCTTTCGTGTGTGTGTCTGTGTGTCTGTGTCTGCGCACGTGCGTACGTGTCTCTGTCTGTCTGTCTGCGCGTACGTGCGTGTGTGTGTGTGTGTCTGTCTGTCTGTCTGCCTGCGCGCGTGTCTGTGTGTGCTTGTGCACATGCATGCGTGTACAACTTGAATGCACATATGTACATGCTCATTATGTGCACGTCTGACACGGTCTGAGTGTGTGCGTGTTAGTACAGTTTCAGTACACATATACAAGTAGAGTGAGTGTGTGTGTACCAGAATTCACATGTAGTTGCCCGTTGTCTCGAAACACATTCTGGTTGAGATCTCAGAGTCCTGTAAAGCTTTTCCACCGTGGGCGTGGCGCGATCTCGGGTCTACTGTGTTGCAGCCCATAACTCTAACCACTACATTACTAGTTACCTTGAGACGCACGGGTGTTGCATTTATGTAATTGTATCCACTTAATTGCAATATACAGAAATAGGATATACGATCGTGAAGTTTCATTTGTGCCATTCTTGCGTGCCAAGCGTGCCACGTGCGTGTATTGTTCGTGCGTGCGTGCCATGTTGTGCATTGTGTGTATCTGTCGGTCGCGTGCCTTATGGGATAAACGTGCATGCCTTGTTTGCTAGTTGTGCTTTGAATGTGTGATTCACCATGGTCTTGGATCACGTGTTGGACTCGTGATCGACAGTTATTAGCCTACTAGATGATAGCTCAGAGCTTGTATGACCGATCTATGGGTAATACTGTGACCCTACACGCACACACACACCGAACTCCTCGCCCACGAGAGTTGGAGTAACATCCCGCAGCAACGCGATACTGAAATTATTTCAGCCCTGGGCGGGAGTCGAACCCGGACCGCTGTAGCGGCAAGCGAGAACTCTAACCACAGCGCCACGAGGTGTGTGTTTTTATTTGTTTGTAGTTTTATATTCATTTACTTTTTGTGTCGTATGTGTCTGGTTTCTGTGTCTTGTAAGCGTGCCATGTGTCATAATTACCCACCTTGTGTGTCTTCTCGATTTTTCGTGTTTGTTTTCGTGTGAGCCTAGTTTGTGTGTACGCGTGCGCGCGTGTCCGCGTGTGCGTGCGTGTGTGTTTATCGTAGTATATAGGAAAGGGTCAACGTTCGTAGGGTCTCGTCTCTTACGCGTGTATGGGCTCATGTTTTTGTGTTTGTTCTCATGTGTGCGTTCCTGTTTGCGTTCGTGATCACGAATAGTTTTGAAGGATGTGTCCGTATATGTATCTTGTATGATGTATACTGTATGCTGTATGCTATATACCATGTAACCAATGCTGTATGCTATACACCATGTAATCAATGCTGTATGCTATACACCATGTAATCACTGCTGTATGCTATATACCATGTAACCAATGCTGTATGCTATACACCATGTAATCAATGCTGTATGCTATACACCATGTAATCACTGCTGTATGCTGTATGCTTTACACCATGTAATCACTGCTGTATGCTATATACCATGTAACTAATGTTGTATGCTGTATGCTATACACCATGTAATGAATGCTGTATGCTGTGTACATTGAAGGTTGTTATCATGACTCAGCAGAAAAGAGTCAATAACAGTCTTTTTCTCAGTACATTTGCTGCAGCTGGAGTGAGACGTGGATCATTTCCTCTTCACGGTCCTCTCTCATAATTTCAGTGTTGGTGTCTTTCATGGCTAAAAAAAAATCGTTGACTGTGACCTAGCTTCACCTGAATGGAGTTGTTTGAGTTGGAGGACACGATCACGTGACCCAGTTCCCAAGAATGATCCAAGTCGAGGCAGATTTGACAATGTCGAGACGTTTTCTCAAATGAACAATTGGAACCAAATCTGACCGAAATAGAGTGAAAGCGACGTGGTTATAGCATTCGGATACTTGACATTTGATGATCTTTCTGGACGTTTCGAAATATTTCGTCCAGGTGAGGCGGATATCTTCTTCGGCCTTTTAAAATCAAATAAAAACAGATCTGCCATCCTGAGTCCACTGACGAACAAAGGCATGTTTCATAGCATTCCATGATTCGCCTCTCAGGGACACAAAAAATACATGATAAATATCAATTGCAATATCTGATTCATTTGATCAAAATTTCCCGTGCCAGGACGACTCCAAAACAATTTGGACAAAAATTCCTAGAAGTCTTTGGCAATAACGAAAACGTGGATGAGGTCATGGCAATCAATATCAAAAGTATTGACAATGTCGTCATTTTCGGAAAAAAATATCTACTATGTCACGGTCACTCGGAAGGCCAAAGCTATCTCGAACCAGTGCCTTATAAGGCAATGTGACTTTTAGCATTTTATTCTGCTCGGCACCGGAAACTGTCTAGACTTGTGGCCCTCAGCCTTTTTCACCCCATTCCCACCTCTTCTTGAATTCTCAATTTTCTTTTGGATCCCCTTCATTTTTCTCTTAGGCCCACCTCGCCAAGAAAGTTAAAAATAATAATACTAATAGGTTGATCATGAGAAACCCGTTGCTTTATCACAAAGTTGACAATCATGTTTACCATATAATTGATAGACTTTTGTGACATGGTTAACTTGCATCACTAGACTACATTACATAGAAATTTACAATTGGTAACAACAGTCCATAAGCCCTCCCCTTAATTCTTGTCTTTGGTTCCTTGGGAGTCTCCATGACCCCCAGCTTAAGAACTGCTGTTCTAGCCGGTGTCTGCCCTCTGCCTTTCAAAGAGTAACCAGGAAACATCAAATCGGCTAACAACAACCAGGAAAGACTTGTCACCCGATAAAGATATAGGAGGTACCCGGGAGTTGGAAAAGGCATCTAGAGACATGTGGAAAAGATACTAATTTTACCGTTAAGTGGAGTTAGAATTTGTGTGAATTTGGATTAAACAGCTCTACCCCTGGGACTCAAACCCTTGATTGTGTATCGTTTAGTCTTCGTCTAGTGATTAAGTGAAGCGGCCTTCCTGTGGATGTACTGTGTCTTGCTACATTGCTTCTGAACCAGGGCAGTGGGCGGGATATAGGGATGACCCGTCATCCACGAGGAGCTAAGATGAGGGGGGAAAGGGTGGTGGATGGGAGCGGAATGTATGGGAATAGGTACGTGCCTTTGACTTTGGCTACCTCTCATGTAAGGGGGAAAAGTTCTTGGCATATAGATATAGATAGACCACTGGGGTTCGAACCATTTGTCCAGTGATAAAACAACGCATCGCTCGGGGCCCAGTTAGAAATGCACTTGCGCATAACGAGTGAAGTAAGTAGGTAACCCACGGAGAGAGGAAAGAGGAATGTGGTTGACGACATGTTGACGTTATGTTTGCTTCATGTCAGTCACAGAAACCACTGGATTTGAACAACTTCCTCCACCTCACCGCAACCTCCACATCCTTACTGCACCTCTTCATCGCAACCTGCACAACCTGTTCAACCCCCACTGCTAATAACAGCGCCCTTCTGGAACTGCTTAGTGTAGGCCTTATGGTCTCTTGCAGTCTCCTTCATTCTTATGTTCTCGATACACCTTAGTAGACGACGAGAGATGTCTGTCCCTGATTAATCAATTTTCCAGGATATATTTGCAAAGAGGACCTGACAAAAGTTTGTGTGTGTGTGTGTGTGTGCGTGCGTGTGTGTGTGTGTGTGTGTGTGTGCGTGTGTGTGTGATTCACCATTGTCTTGGATCACGTGTTGGACTCGTGATCGATAGTTATTTCCCTCCCGGAAGAGAGCTCAGAGCTCATATATGACCGATCTATGGGTAGTGGCAGCCGGAAACTCTACCAACTGCGCCACGAGTATTTTTTTTTTGTGCGTGCGTGTGTGTCTTGTCACTACTGCATTGTTTTTTTGGGGCCATCTGTGGTGACGGATTGCCTTGATCGAGGGAAAGCTATAACAATAATACAATGCAAGATGGTGGAATGCAGTGCCGGCTGGCTCAGGAGGAACGTTCTTCCATCCCACTTGAGAAACCTGCGTTCAAATCCCCGGAGGCGGACCTAAGAAATGGAAACTGGTAGTAAGGCTTCATACGTAAGTACTACGTATGTTTGCGCCCTATCAGTCACACACACACGCGCGCGCGCGCACACACACACACACACACACACACACACACACACACACACACACACACACACACACACACACACACACACACACACACACACACACACACACACACACACACACACACCACTTACACACACACACACACACACACACACACATACATACATACACATACACGCACGCACATGCAGTCACACTCTCATTGATACAGCTTTCATTGTAAAGAAAACGGGGCGTCCGGTGAGTTTCCCACCCAGCTGGGAATTATCCACAGTACAGCGGCGTGACAGACTGCAGTTCATCGACAGCTGGTTCTCACGCTACATCCGGGAAGCCCTGACGCAGCTGCAGACAACTGTCGGTGATCGACTGACCGCGGCTCACGGCGCAGCCCAGATTTCTTTTAATTGTATGCAACTTTCCCCCCCCCCATGTCTTCGCTCACCTTTCCCCTCACCTCTCCCTCCTTTCCCCTCTCATTTCCCCTCACTTCCCTCTCCTCCCCCACCTTTCCCCTCTCCACCCACCTTTCCCCTCTCCTCACCCACCTTTCCCCTCTCTTCCCCACCTTTCCCCTTTCTTCCCCACCTTATCCTCTCCCCACCTTTCCCTCTCCTCCCCACCTTTCCCCTCTCCTCCCCACCTTTCCCCTCTCCTCCCCACCTTTCCCCTCTCCTCCCCACCTTCCTCTCTCCTCCCCCACCTTTCCTCCGTCCTCCCCACCTTTCCCCTCTCCTTCCCACCTTTCCCCTCACTTCCGTTCCCTTCTTCCACCTTTCCCCATTCTCCCCATTTCCTCTTTATCCTCACCTTCGAAGGACTCCCCCACCCCATAGCCACTCCTCCCCTCCTCTCCTCCTCTCCTCCTCTCCTGAAGCCCATCTTCTTCGCGTCCCCATTTGACCCTTTCCCCATTCTCCCTATACCAACTCACCCATATTTCAAGTGGTTCCCGTTCCCCATCACGGACCTACCTCCCCATAACCTGTCCGTACCCGCATACAGTTGGGGAAACCGGTTTTTCTACACTTGGTTGGCGAGTATCGAAACTAAAAGGGATTTGGGTTTACGTCTTCCCACGGGAAGGAAAGTAAACACAGGCAATTTTTTTAATCTTTTGTTGTTACCATATATGGAGTCTGCACACCAGCAAGCCTCGAAGAACTTTAGTTCTTGACTGTACCTCGCTGGCCGAGCAGTTTAGAGCGTCACTACTTGTGGCGGAGGTCGAGGTAACGGCAATCCGAACCCTACCGCCAGCGAGTTGCACCAAGGACATGGTTCATTTGATTCCACACTAATAAGTCATCTGTAAGGGACACCGTACTAGCCTCCTGATAGGGGGGGTTCGCGACGTTGAATAGATCATCATCATCATCATCATCATCATCACCATCATCATCACCATCACCTGTTCCACCTCTCCCATTTCCCCATAATCCAGCCCCCACACCTACACCCATCCCATCCTCCAGTTCCTGTGCCCCTCGTCAGTGTACTTCATATCCCTCCATTTTCCTATTCACCCCATCACCCCATCCTTTCCACATACACCCCACCCATCCCGCCTCTCTCTCGTCCACTCGTCCATAACTTATTTCCATCCATCCATTCCCCCATTATCCACCAAGTTTCTCTCATTGTCACCCAGCCCTTCCCCTGGTTCGAACCTCACCCATTTCTACCCATCGCTTCCTTCGTTTCACTTTCCCTCACCCTAATTTCCAATAATTCCTTCCCCCGTTTTCATTCAACTCCCTTCCCATTTCCAATCGTCTCTCCTCACTTCCACCCCGTCCCATCCTAGCCTCATCTTCCCATTCTCCCGTGGACCTGTCTTAGCCCGGTGCCTTGTGTCTTATGCTCCTCAGTCAGTGTGTCTGTGTGTGTGTGTTGGGGGGCAGTAGGGTGAAAGGAACTTCCACGTGGAGTGAAATACGTCTTTAATGATACTACTATGACAATCCCTCTCCTCCGTACTGCATGAAATTGGTGGTTATGTACATGCAATTGTACGCAAGTATGCATGTTGGGGGGGGAATGGAGGTTGGCCGGCCAACCAGTCTGTCTGTATGTCAATGTACGAGTATATACACCAATATCCTTTCCTCAGTCTTGTCTTCCTTTTCTTCCTTTTCTTCTCTTTCTCCCTTTGTTTTATTTGTCAATATTCGAATTAGTCTTGGAATGTGCCACCCCCCCCCCCACATAGATTTTTTTTTGGGGGGAGGCGGAAATACACGAGCATATACAAATATCTGAGGTCCTTCACTTTTTTAGTTTAATTTCTGCACCAGCAGGGACATTATGACATTCAAGCGCGTGGATATAGTCTTAGCGTGTGTCTAAATCCAAAAAAGAAAAAAAAATCGCCGCTGAATTCGCTCTGTCGCTGGCGCTTTCTTGCTTCCGTAGTTAGTTTCCACTGTCGTCGCCTCGCTTGCAGGTGTGGGGCCTCGCTCTCGGCTCCTCTATTCACTTCTTGATTTAATGTCTTCGTCCTTGAAGAGACCCGGGGTTGGCACCACCGGCATCTTCGCCGCCATCGAACCGCGGGTGCTGATATTGCCTCTGATTCTTCTGTCTTTTCCTCCTCTCCTTCTCTTTCTCTTCGTCCTCCTCCTTCTCCTCCTATCTCTCCTCTTCCTTCTACCCCCTACTTCTTCCTCTTCCTTCTTTTCTTCCTCTCCTTCCTCCTCTTCCCCCTTCTCTTTCTCTTCGTCCTCCTCCTTCCCCTCCTATCTCTCCTCTTCCTTCTACCCCCTACTTCTTCCTCTTCCTTCTTTTCTTCCTCTCCTTCCTCCTCTTCCTCCCCTTCCCCCTCCTCTTTCTCTTTCTCCTCCTATCCCCTTCCTCTTCCTTTCCCTTCTTTTCCTTTCTCTCCTCTTTCCCCTCCTTTCTCTTCCCCTTCCTCTTCCTCCTATCCCCTTCCTCTTCCTAACCCTTGTTCTCCTCCTCTTTACCCTACTTATTCGCTTCCTCTTCTTCCTCCTATCCACCTTCCTCTTCCTCTTCCTTTTACTATTTATCCCGTTTCTTTTCCTTGTGGTGCTTCGCCCATCAGCACCGTAAAGTGACGTCACACTTGGGAGAAGGAGTAGGGGAGCGGGGAGAGAAGGGAGAAGTCTGGCCCCTGACACTCGTTGTCCCTGAAGGTGCCTACGCATAGGCTTGTTCAGTGTTCCGTGTTCAGGCCTATCCTCGAGCGAGACGACGCGAATTCGCTAGGCAAAGCGAAGCGAACCACTTCGAGGCGTAAAGATGACGTCAGTTTTCCGATCTGGTCCCCATCTGACTAGTCCTCCTCCTCCTCCTCCTCCTCCTCCTCCTCCTCCTCCCCCCCTCCACCTCCTTATCCTGCCGTGTTGCCACGGTGTCAATGGAGGGGGAAGGGGTGGGGAGAGAGGGGTGGGAAAGGAGAGGGATAGGGAGGAAGGGAAGAGAGTGAAGAGGAAGGGAAGAGTTGGAAGAAGAGGAGAATAATGAGGAATGGGAGAAGAACGGGGAAAAGGAGGAGGGGAGGGAGTGAAGGAGTAGGTTATAGGGGGAGGAGAAGGAGGGGAAAGCGTGGATGAGGAGGAAGAATAAGGGGAGGAGGAGGAGGAGGAACTTTGAGACGGAAAAAGACACTTATTTCCTATGAATGGCGTCGGCAGCAGCACTAGCAGTAGGAGACGGAAGGGAAGGAAAAGAAAGGGAAGGGAAGGGAGGGGAGGGGAGGGAAAGAAAGGAAGAATGTGTACATAATTGTGTGCGTGTACGTGTGGATGTGCGTGTATGTGTGTGTGCGATATTGGCTTCAAATATATTCGTGACTTCACTTACCATAGAATAGTGTATTGTCTCTGCAGCGATTGTCGCCATGAATCATCGTTTTCTGCTAACAACCGGGGATGGGGGGGGGAGGGTGTAGAAGGGGGGGGTGGCGACGCGCTTCCCGCTCGTGCAATCACATGAGACAGCATAGGACTTCATCGATTCTGCTCTGCATCATTAGTGTAGAGTGTAGTTGCTCAGTCAGCGTTGTTTCCCATGTCACGTATGATATATCAATATATTCTATTTTATTTCATTATTTTTTTTATTTTTTTTATATTTTTATTATTTTTTGCTACCTAAAGCGGCCATATATCGCCCATACACGGTCAATTTAATTGTCAATTCAGAGTATTGACAATGAAATTGCGCAATATGATTGATCGTGGGTGGGCCGCTTTAGAGTTCCTTTGCTCCTCTGAATAAAATCACCCGCAAAACCCAAAGAAATATTTAAGGTAAATTCAACACTTTGGCTGCAGAGGGAATGGGGATGGGGGCCAGCTATTAATAAAATCTGCGGGCGACAGCCAAAATAAAGATGCGAATAGCATACCGAAGCGAAGGAGTGAACTGATATATATATATATATATATATATATATATATATATATATATATATATATATATATATATATTTATTTATTTATCAACCACAATGCACTTTAATTCTAAGTCATATAGGCGCTTGCAGAAATTGTAACGTGGTACGCCCGAGGATTCGAACCTATATACATGACACACAAGAGACCCCCAGTCGGAGAAAATAAACTTCGAATCAAAGAGTAGTATCATCTGTCCACATTCCCTCTCTTTTCTGTAGCTTATAAGTCCCCTTTGTCCTCTGTCTTGTGTACTTTTCTGAAGAGGGCTACAGTTGATAGCCGAAATATAGGAATCTTCTTTATTCGAAGTTTATTTTCTCCGACTGTGGGTTTCTTGTGTGTCATTTACAAATGTGCTACTACATTTCTGTTTAGATATATATTCATCTTTTCAACCACATTAGTTTTCACTTTAATTCCACATCATCACTTTAATTCCACATCATCACGGTCGAGACTGACGAGGGGCTCGATGGAAGCACATACGGAAACTGATATGTGGTGAAGCTAAAGACTCGAACCCAGCTCAGACGTAACAAGTGAACAGTGACTTAGACCATTGCGCTATCAAAATATAAAATTGCTTGACGCCATGAACAAGACCACATTTCGCTTCTTCGTCGTCTCGATGGTTATAGACTCCTTCATGTCCTACACGGACGACCTGCACGACGACGCCATGGGGCGACCAGTGACGTCATCTTGAATGCGGCCCGAAGAGAGAACGATTAGTAGAGAATGTCACGGTTTATCGTCGGTTATATATAGGCATAAGAGTATTATATATTTTATTTATTTATTGTTCTTTTCATTATTCTTTATTCATTTATTTGTATACATATATGTGTGTACGTATATATATATATATGTGTGTGTGTGTGTGTATGTACACACACATGTATTATATATATATAATGTAGGAGTCGCCGTGGCTTTTAAGACATTCTATAGACCTTGGTGTATCGGAAAAAGTGAGGTTTCCACTCAGTGTGGCCTTAACGAGAAAAGGCCGGGACTCTCCGAGTGTAGGCGGTGTTCCATGGATGTTGTGGAGGACGTGGAGGTGGAGGGCGGAGTTGGGAGTTGGCTGAGAACTCCTCTTCGCGTTCTCAACGAAATTGGGCCACAGCTGCATCGGGAGTGATCAGCTAATTGGGTCTGTGACACTTCCCTGGGGAATTCCACAATAATTTAAGATATATCTCTCTGACACACACACACACACACACACACACACACACACACACACACACACACACACACACACACACACACACACACACACACACACACACACACACACACACACACACACACACACACACACACATGCACACACACACACACACACACACACGTACATATACACTCTCTCACACACACACACTCTCATGTGCGTATGCCAGTCAGTCACTGACATGTAGACAGACGAAGAGTCGGAAGAGGAATTGTTAATAGGAGAGAGAAAAGGGAGAGTGTGAGACGAGAGAGTTGGTGGAGGGAGAGGAGATGGAGCCAGATGGAGTGGGAGAGAGTTGGGAAGATGGAGATATATGCGGGGGCAGATGGGATGGGAGCTGAGAACGGGAGGGGATGGGAGAAGAATGGGAGGGAGAGGGGGTGAAGAATGAGATGGGAGAGGAGATGCTGGGAGGGAAGACAAGGCATAGTCGACGACTTTGTAGGGACGACGAAGACGACGACGACGAGTTTCTCCCCATTTTCCCTTTTGACCTTCATCCCCCCCCACCCCCCACCCTCCCCACCCCAGCGCAGCCGCAGCCGACCGAGAGCCAATATTGTTGTTTGGTTTGCGGGACGTAGCTACTTACTTACTGCCTACCTCAGCTCTCTCTCTATCTCTTTATCTCTTTTCCTGTTTTTATCTCTCTTTTTATCTTTTTCTCTTTATCCGTCTCTCCCCTTTTATCTCTATCTCTTTCTGTTTTTATCTCTTTTTATCTTTCTCCGTCTGTCTTCTTATCTTTGCCTCTCTTTTTCTTTATCTGTCTCTCTTTATCTCTTCGTCTATCTGTCTCTCTATCTCTTTTTATCTCATTCGTCCCCGCCTCGGATGCTCTTATGTGTGTGTGTGTGTATTACCTAGTTGTATTTTACGGGACGAGAGTTATGCTCGTAGTGACCCTTTTTCGTATCTCCACATCCCGTTTATTTTTAAAATCGTGTATGTGTGTGTGTGTGCGCGCGCGCGCGTTAGCTACTCTGTTCAGCTCTCTGTAGGTCTCTGTGCCTCCTCCTCTTTTTTTTTTTTTTTTGTCTTGTGTCCTTTTGTCTTTCGGCAGATGCGAAGCACAGCTTCATCGCCACCGACGCCACGTTGACCTACTTAAGATGATTTCTTGTCTCTGACTTCTGATAATATATTCGTTTTCTTATCCATTTACATATTCATTTATCTATTTATTTATTCATTAGTCGCCGAGTTTACCTGAAGCACATTTCCGTAATATATAGAATCACATGACAGGAGGAAATTTTGCTAAGAATATCTTAGGTTTCTGTAGACACCGTTTGTATATTTTATTCTGGTTAGGCACAGGCGACTCAGTACATATGAAAGGGTGAATAAATTTAATTCTTGGTTAAGAAAAAAGACAGAAAATGGAGACGAGGTTACTCAGCTTTCATCAATGTCTAATTATTTGTTTATTTTTTCTTCATTGCTATGACGTTACAAAGGATTACAAAGGAGGAGCATGCCGACAGGAGACCTTTTGGTCCATAACTAGGTCGGATGCGAAAAAAATATATATATAAATAAAAATATAATAATACAAATAGTAATAAAAAAATAAATAGGTAAAGTTACATAATAAACAAACAGATAATAGTATATAATAATACATTGACAGATAAATAATAATAAATAATAATAAACAGACAATAACACAAATAAGCAAACAATATGAAATAGATGGCAGGCATTACAGCATCTTGCTTGGGCGTTTATCTAAATGAATCTTAAAGCTTCGAACTGAGCTACATTGCACTGCCTCTGCAGGAAGTTTATTCCATTCATTAACTACACGGTTGGCAAAGTTGTTTCTGCCCACTTCCAAATTAAATCTATTTCCTGGCAGTTTGAGACCATTATTTCTTGTCAGATTCTTATTCACTGTGAAAATTTTGTCACTTTTGATGTCAATTCCCTTTAGACCTGTATCAAGTCACCTCTGAGTCTACGCGTTTTAAGGAAAACAGATTCACGAATTTCAGCCGATTTTCGTATGATTTATTTTTTATATTTGGAATCAGTTTTGTGGCTCACCGTTGTACTTTTTTGAATCTGTCAATCTCTTTAATGAGATTCGGTGACCATACGAAAACAGCATATTCCAAATGTGGACGAACTAACGATTTGAGGTCGCGCAATCAGTCCTAGAATCCAGAGGCTGAAATACACTGCTTAGATGATTTGAGATCGTTACTGATAATTACGCCAAGATTCTTTCCATTGTCCACTTTTCTTAAATTTCCAAATGACTTTTAATCGTATTGTTATTTTTACCTATGTGCATAACCTTCCATTTACTTGTTAAATTTCATCAGCCTCTTTTCAGACCATTGCTGGTTTTTTTATCTAAATATTCTTGAATATCTAATTGATTTAAGTGATCATTTGCCATTCCGCATAGTTTTGTATCATCAGCAAATTTGGAGACAATATATTTCAGCCCTGACGTAGTCCTATGAATAGAAATGGTCCAAGAACGGAACCCTGAGGAACTCCACTTGTAACATTTTTCCACTTAGAATTTTTGCAATTTAAAACAACTCTCTATTTTCGATCGGTCAACCAATTACTAGTCCAATTTAATAGGCTACCACTTATTGTTTCTTTGGCTATAATTCGAGATGACTGTGTTGTAGAATTCAAGTTAGTTATGCAAGAACGTTTCCGTCTGAATCCATGCTGGCTATCATTTATCAAACTGAGTTTTTCTATACACCTTTTAGTTTTTCTTTTGTTATTTACTGTAACGAGTAAGTTCACCCTAGACTTTTCACAGGTTTCAGTTTGGAGTTAACTTTGAGGTATTTCGTTTACGGATACTGAGCTAAAACAGCTGTTTAAGATATCACACATTCCTTCATTTGAATATTCAAGTTGACCGTCAGCAGATAATAGTAGGCCAATGTGATTCCTCATAACATTTTTATCTAATGTAACTAGAATTCTTTGGGATTCTCTTTGGATTTATCAGCAATATTCATTTCATATTGTCGTTCTCGTTTTTTTTATCTCTGTATTATTATATAACTTCGATAGTCATTAGGTGCACCCAAGCACCTGTATTCCTTATAAGCCTGTCTCTTTTTAGCAATACTTTTTTCAGTTTCTTTGTCAAGCCATTTTGGGCGAGTCTGATTTGGGGGCGTCTGTCCTTAAACGGGATGTAAATATGAATCATCTTAGTAAGCGTATTTTGAAATATTTCCGACATCTGATCTACAGATCTTTCGCTTAATTTTGCCTCCAATCTGTAAGCTGAAGCTCCTGACGTAGTCCTATGAACTAAGTTTTACTAAAATCGGGTATTTTAGATACACAAGTATCTATTCTAAAAAAAATTAGCAGTTTGAATCAAGTTGTGATCACTACTTGCAATAGATTCACCAACTTCTACATCGGTTATCATGCTTTCGCGGCTAGTGATCGAGTAAATTTCCATGTCTTGTGGGCTCTTTTATGTGCTGAACTAAGTAACTGTCACCGAGAAAATCTATCAAGCGACTACCTATGTGGTCATGTTCAACAGTCATCCAATCAGTGACATAAGTCTATAACCCAGACGGAGAAGGAGAAGGAAGAGAAGGGGGAGGAGGAGGAGGAAGAGGATGGGGAGGAGGAGGAGGAGGAAAGAAAGGGGACGAGTAAGAGGAAGGGGAGGAGGAGGAAGAGGTAAAGGAATGGGAGGAGGATGAAGAGGAAAGGGGAGGAACATCCCCCCTCCTCTATCTTTTTACTTTTCCTCCTCCTCCTCCTCCTCCTACATCATCCTTTTCCTCCTTATGCGGAAACCTGAGCACGTTTCAGTAAATAAACACAAGACAAATCATATCCAGCGGAGGTGTCACACTTTCCGGCTTGTCGTTGGCGACAGAAAAGTCTCCCTTATCATTAGGGTTCTGGTTGGTGTCGCCAGGTGATTTTATTAAGCTAATTGAACTCGCCCATCATCTGGCCGCGTCCGGCGCCGCCGCGTAGTGTGACAACGGCTTTAGTTTGACGCCAGCCAGCACAAACACTGCAGCTTGTGCCCCTGCGCCTAAGAGACTGATCAAACAGTCTGGCGGCAAAGAATCGGAGTGAGGTTGGTTGGGAGGGAGAGGGGAGAAGGGAGAGGAGGGGGTAGCCTTCGTCTAGTGTCTAGCCAGTCTTGTGGCACTAAAAGTACAAGGCCTTCCTTGAGCTTTGGCCTTTTTTTTTTTTACCTATTTACCAATTTATTTATTTGTTTAATTTTGTTATCTATTTACTTATTTATTGATTTGTGTATTATATTTTATTTTATTATATTTTTAAGACTTAAGACAAGAAGGCCATTCCCTCGTTCGTTGGGCCTGAGATTTATATCTACGGTCTGACATCTTACGGGCCCCAATTGTGGCACTTGTATCATCGTCCCGATTCCTTCGCTCCTTTAATCACCAGAAGAGAAATAAAAAAACAAAAACAAAACAAACATCCCTTCAATTGGGTGACCATCTTGCTTATAGCGACCTCAGTTAAGGCCTTCTATCTATGGATGGACCTTATCTTCGGGGGTCCTTCGCCGCTGTGACAAACAAACTGTGGCACTGCTGACCTTAAGCGTAGTGTCACGTCGCCCTGACCTTAAACTGAGGTCCTGTAGTACCAGGTCGCTGTGACCTTAACCTATGTGTGCCGGCTGGGGAACGACACTCTTGTAGTCTCGGGTCTCCCTGGTGGCGGCGACGCCGACGCGTGTTGGTATTGAGAAGAGCTCGACTGAATCCACAGTCGAAGTAGCGGCGCGCGACCTGTCTTCTCGCCCGGCTCCAGGCCCGTCGTGTCGTGGGCCACGGGCGAGTGAAAGTACTTGGAATCTGATGGCTGGCTCTGTGTGCCCTTCTACCCAACTCCTCTTCTCTCTCTCTCTCTCTCTCCTCTCCCCTCACCCCCTTATCTCCCTCTTCTCTTCCCTCCCACATTCTCTCTCTCCTCTCCCCTCACCCCCTTATCTCCCTCTTCTCTTCCCTCCCACCTTCTCTTCCCTCCCACCTTCTCTCCCCCCCTCTCCCGATTCTCTCCCCTCCCTCTCCCTCTTCTCTCCCCTCCCTCTCCCGCTTCTCTCCCTTCTCTTCCCTTTTCGTCTTCTCTCACCCCCCTATCCTCTGTTTTGTCTCAGTTTTCTCTCTTCTCTTCTTCCTTTCTCTCTCCTTGATTCTTCACTTTTCTTCACTTTTATCTTCTCATCTTCCCCTCTCTCCTCTTTACTGATCTCCGCTCCTCTCTTCTCATCTTCCCTCCTCTCTCCTCTTTATTTTTCTCCGCTCCTCTCTTCTCATCTTCCCTCCTCTCTCCTCATCTTCCCTCCTCTCTCTTTATTTTTCTCCGCTCCTCTCTTCTCATCTTCCCTCCTCTCTCCTCTTTATTTTTTCTTCGCTTCTCTCTTCTCATCTTCCCTCGTCTCTCCTTCCCCGTTTTCTCTTCTGCCATTTTCCCATTAATTTTATCTTACCTTCTCCTTTTTCCTACGTTATTTTCTTATTTCCTCACATTGTCTCGTCTTTTCTCCCCTTTCCTCTCATCTCTTTTTTCCTTTTCTTTCTCCTCTCTTCTCGATCGCAACTCGTTTTGGTGTCGCGTTGGGTCTCCTCAGCTGAATAAAATAGTCTGAAATTGGCCTGAATAATAACCCTAGAGTACGTCATCCTAACGAGGGATGACGTACAAGGGAGTATTGAGTTGGAGTGGAATGAGTGGGGATGAACTGGGTGGGAGTGGAATGATGCCTTTTGGCATAATAAAAAAGAAAAAGCACTTTGCATATATGTGTTATCATTACTGCTATTAACATTATTACTGTTATTATTGCTATCATCAATTGGCATATGTATTATCATTATTACTGTTATTATTACTATTATCAATTGGCATATGTATCATTATTACTATTATTACTGTTATTACTATTGTCATATTGATATCATTATTATTGATATTATTATCACTATTAATTATTATAATTATTATTATCATTGTCGCCAAAATATTCCATTGCATCCCGACAGTGTCGTCACTAGACAGCTTGAGCAACGGGGTTGTAGATGTCGCCAGTTGATTTTATTACAAGGGCTTTAATTAGGGTAATACAGGCAAGGTCATTATATTAAGACAGCAGGATAGGACACGTAGTGATGAATTTGAATTGGACAAATTTAGGTTTAAGAAGGAAATTGATAAGAACTGGTTTATTACCAGTAGAGTGGTTTACGAATAGAATAGACTTAGTAACTATGTAACGAGTGCTGAAACTAAGTTTTAAGAGAATATTAAATATATTTATGGATGGGGATGACATGGAACTGCCTAGTGTAGGCCTTAGGGTCTCTTGGAGTCTCCTTCATTCTTTAGTTTTCATGATCTAAGGACTGCCCAGACCTCGACCTCAATTCAGGTCTTGATCCAAGGATACTACCTCCCACCCCGCTATTAATAAAATCACCTGACGACGTGTAAATCGGGTGTACACAGTGTTGTCATCATCAAGATTCAGTTCACCTACAACCTCCTCCCGTACCTGTTGATCCCTTTCCTTTCGCTGCGGCTGCCGCCTGGCGATTTTATTCACGCGGGGCAAGATGGTGATGATGATGTCTACGCTCGCTGCTCCTGAATGAAACGTCTGGTCACGTGGCCTCTCGCAGACGCGGCCGATCTTCAATGACGAAAGTCGAAGACCTTGGAAGACCCTCGCTTCAGGATCGACGTCACATTCCCTCACACACACACGCGTGCGCGCGCGCACACACACACACACACACACACACACACACACACACACACACACACACACACACACACACACACACACACACACACACACACACACACACACACACACACCTCCCTCTATCCTTTCCTACATTTGCCTTCTCTTTCTCGATCTCCCTTCCTTATCTCTCCACTCTCCCTCCTTCTCTTCCGTTTGCATGATTCCTTCTTTCTGTCTGTATGTCTCTTCATTTTTTTCTCTACTCCTCCTCTTCCTCCTCCTCCTCCACCTCCTCCGAGTCTATTGTACAGGCGCCCCACGCCCCTCCTCTCTCATCTTCAATCAAATTACTCTCCCGAGGAATATTAGCACCGGTGGCCTCGAAGGCGAAGAACACCCTTCCGAGGTACCCTGATCTTTCGCTCTTCGATCCCTGGTGAAGTTTGGAGGGACCGTTTAGTCCGTACCGAGCCCAATGTCTTTGTCTACGATGAGTCCCCTTAGTCTTTAATGACAATAAATCTAGAAAAAAAATAAACAAAGAAATAAACATCCGCGAGAGCCAACGACCAGATAGTGCTGTAAAACATCAACTTCAGTTTGATAGACCTCGACACATATCTGCTTCCAGAGATCAGAGAGGCCCATTAGATCTCGATCTCTGAGTGTAGACTACCCACGCGACGGGGTCCCGCCATGAATAAAATCCGTAAAGCTGTCCGAATGATAAGTTTGCCTAACAGACGACCTGTTTAGCTAACCACATGCTCTGTTTGCCTAACAGACGACCTGTTTAGCTAACCACATGCTCTGTTTGCCTAACAGACGCTCTTGTTAGCCTAACAGACGCTGTTAGCCCAACAAACGCTCTGTTTGCCTGACAGATGCCCCGTTTGCCTAACATACTCTCCGTTTGCCTAACAGACGCTCTGTTTGGCTAACAGACGCTCTGTTTAGCTAACAGACGCCGACCCTGAGACTCAGAACTCGACTCCCTGGGTGAAAGTGTCGCGCGTGCGGCCTCGTCCGTCCGTCTCTCATAGTCTCTCCGTCTGTCTGCTTCCCTCTCTCACTCCTCCTCTGCCTATAGCCCCTTCGCTAGGTGGGCAGGGGTCCCTCCGAGTTGAGTGGAATCTCCTGCGGTTGACCAGAACGAAGTTCTTTCAGGATTTGACACCTACCGCGTCTTCTCTTAAGCTTTGCTCCCTCTCCTCTTTCCATACTTCGTGCCACCTCATCCCCGGGCTTGATTTTCATTTGTGATTATTTATCTGTCAATTATTATTTACTATTTACCTGTTTGTTTATTATTTAGCTATACCTATGCGTTTATCAATTCTATTATAATTTATATTATTATAAAAAAGATATTTTTTATTTAATCTTTACCATTATATTTTTTTCGCATCCGACCTAGAAGCTACGCTTCTTCCCCTCTCTTCTCCTCCTTATTTCACACTTCCCCCCACTTCCGTCCCCTGCACTTTTTCAAAGGATTACAAAGATCATACCGAGCTTCCCCAATATCGTAGAAGTAAATCCAGAATCATTCCCTGTGTGGTCACCTAAAAATAGTATAAAAAGTGGTCTTGATATACTAAAAGCGAAGTACGCCACACGGACTGGAACTCTAATGAACAGTGGACATGGCGTCAAGAGCACTTGTCTGGAAAACCAGACACTAAATCAAAGACCCCACTTCTAACTCCCCCAAGGTCTTCCCACGACCTAGGGGAACATCCTTGCAACCTATATTTGGGTCTTGTTCACCTTCCCACCCGGGGTGTTGGGGAATCTTAGGTCAAGGGATTCTCGATGTATACATAGTTTTTCTATCTTCAGGAAGCGACCTGCGGTATAATTTGCAGATTGACTTGTAGACTGGACTAGTTGTATAATGTTGTACTGTAGTTTTGACAATAAACTAAATCTTGAGGAAGAATCATGTATTTAGTGTCTCGAAGGGTGTTATCAGTGACTGCTCGTTGGCTTTTGGAACTGTCTATACATGTTTTAGCCTTTCTTTTCTCAAGTATTCGTTGGGAATTGCTAACATTTGTACTGCCAATACCTGTCTACATTTTTGTCAATATTTTGATACTTTTTGTAGTGTCGTCAATATGAATTGGCATTTTTGTCATTATTTGACAGTGATGTCAATATTGACAACATCGTATTGTCAATATTCATTGACATTCGTGTTATCAATATCTACTGGCATTTGTGTCAATTTCTATCGCCATTTATATTGCCAATTCCCGTATTTATTGGCATTTGTTTTGCCCGCATTTATCTGTAATAAAATTGTCATTATATCCACAAGAGCCAATAGTGCCAAGTGCCAAGTGCCAAGGCACGTCATGGACCAACAAGGCCACTAACGAGGGAAAGTTCTAGTTAGACCACGGCACCCATCTAGATATCTCTTGCTAGAATGTCTCCCGAATAACCCCATTGCATTTTTACTTTTGACTGCTGTCAGGTGATTTTATTCATCTCCGCGGTTTTGATTTTGGGTCCAATTCAGCAGACTCGAGTTGGTCTCAAAACAATGCTGCGGTTCACAGTTCGATTCTTGCTCTCAGACCCACTAGGCACCACGCTTCCTCCTTCGCCTCTGCCCCGAATTTGGTTATCTGGCCACATCCGCAGAATAGGTTTGGATAAGAAAAATATACAACAACAACACGAGGTTCGCCAGTGGTGTGAACGCTCTTACTCTAGCTCTCTTGCCCCCACCTCTCTCTCTCTCTCTCTCTCTCTTATTTTTCGGTCATCGAAGGGATTCGAATCTGTGACTGCAGGGTCAGTCTCTGTCTCAGGCAGCACCGGAATGCGTATCCCAGTTTTTGTGTTTCCTGTGTTTTACTCGGGAGCGACGGCAGTCCAGGGCACGGTGACTCATACGTAGCCTTCGATGGCGTACTAGGGGTAGACCCTGGAAGAGAGAGAGAGAGAGAGAATGGCGACACTGCCATCTGATGGCTGGATTGAAAAAAAATGGATGAGGTGCATCTGCTGCAATGTCTGCAAAATGAATTAACTGTCTGCCCCCACCACCCCAGCAAAGGCATTCTAGACCGTAGTTTTTTTAGACTTCTAGACCATAGACCATTAGACATTCGTTGCGTTTTTTTTTTGTTTGTTTTTTAGCCCCAATAATGTGACCTTCTAAGGTCCACGTCTACTCCCATAAAAAGTAAATGGAATTTGGCGCGTGATTTAGGACATCCTTTTTTTTGTGTGTGTGTGTGTGTGGTGATTCACCACGGTCATGTTGGATTCGTGATCGGCAGCTATTACCCTCCCGGATGAGAGCTCAGAGCTGATACATGGGCCGATCTATGCGTAATGATGTACATAGGAGAGGAGCAACGTGTGTGTGTGTGTGTGTTTACCTGGTTGTATTTTGCGGGAAGGGGAGCTACGCTCGTGGTGTCCCGCATTTGTATCTCGCAGTGTCTAGTTTGCTCTTAAACTCATGAATGGTTTTTGCGCACTATTTTTTTTGTCCAGTTTGTTCCAAGTGTCTACCACTCTATGTGGGAAACTGTAGCTATGTTTTTTTTTTCTTTCCATGTCCTCTTGTGCTTCTCTTGTCCCAGTTTAACAAGTCCTCTCTATCGAGAGTGCGTGTGTGTGTCCGTAGATGTCGTAGGGCCTACGATTGAACACAGTATAAGTTCCCACCTTTATTTGATTTAAATCAGTAAACGGCAAACATAATAAAATGTACACATCACAGGTCGTAATACAACGGATCGAATCGACTGCGAGGGGAGATGTGTGTGTGTGTGTGTGTGTGTGTGTGTGTGTGTGTGTGTGTGTGTGTGTTTACCTAGTTGCATTTTGCAGGAGGAGAGCTATGCTCGTAGTGACCCGCAGTTGTATCTTTCCGCATCCAGTTTTTTCTTAAAATAATGTATAGTTTTAGCACTCACTGTTTCCTCGTTCAGTTTGTTCCATATATCTATTACTCTATGTGGAAAGATTTTTTTTCAGATCTCTTCTGTAACTGCCTTTCTTAAGTTTCTTATCGCGTCCTCTTGTATTTCTTCTGTCCCATTTTAGTAGGTCATCCCTATCAAGAATATCCATCCCGTTCATAATTCTGTAGATGGTCATCAGATCACCTCTTTCTCTTGTTCTAGGGTTGATAAGTTTATATATATATATATATATATATATATATATATATATATATATATATATATATATATATATATATAATATATATATATATGTATGTATATATATATCACATAATTTCCGACTTGGGGACAACTGTCGGAAATTATGTTATTGACATCGTCGTTATTGGCGATTCTATTCAGATAATGCTGATAAAAACCGATAACTTGTTCAGTTATGCAAGAGTAACCACTGAGAAAGAGAAACTAAA
>NC_134817.1:32077392-32084892 GCF_046742065.1 Oratosquilla oratoria | reverse complement strand
ATCAGTTCTAATTCGATCTCTTTTGGTTTTATTTACTATTGCCCTTAACGTTTTCATTTCTGCCGACTGAATTCTGCTCCAGTCTCTTGATGTTTATGTCCAGCTTTCAGCAGTATACATTAAAATCGCTACCAAAACTGATTCAAAAATAGTTTTCTTTGCCTCCGTAGGTACATTTATATCTTTTAGGATAGGGTACAAGGCACAGACACCTCTACTGTACTTTGATATTCTTTCAGTTATCTCTTCCCTATTCTTGCATCCATCTTTTGTAAATACGCTTTCCAGATACTTAACACAATGTGCTTCTTTAACATTTTCATTTTCAATCATTATTTCTGCAATATCATAATTTTCTTTTGTGATGGTTAGTATTTCAGTCTTCTGAATATTAATTCTTAGTCCCGCCTCATTAAAGCATCTTTTCCAACAATTTAGAGCTCTTTCTAACTGTAATCTGTCGTTACTCCAGCAGGCAATGTCATCTGCATACACTAGTATATCTCCATCCCTTCTCCTAGATCTTTTCTTTTTATACTTCTTAATAATGCTATCCATATATGCTATGAATGATAATGGGGACAAAACACTTCCTTGTTTCACTCCTGTTGTTATATGAAACCATTCATATTTCTCATAACCAGTTCTAACAAGGCACGAACATGGCTTATATGTACTCTCTATGGCTTTCTGCAGTTTGCTTGTCATTTTATACTCCTCCACTAAACATTTCCATAATTTGTTTCTTGGAACGGAGTCAAATGCTTTTGCTAAGTCTATAAAAGCACAATACAATTTTTAGTTATACTCCCAGCATTTTTCCATGACCATTCTTAAAATAAAAATTGGGTCAGATGTACTTCTATCTTTTCTATATCCAAACTGTTCTTCTCCTAGTTTCGGCTCTATCACTGTTCTTGCTCTCTTTTCTAGAATTCTTTCATAAAGTTTAGCTACTTGATTGATGAGAGAGATACCTCTGTAATTACCACAGAAACCTGAGTCGCCTTTACCTTTATAGACCGGTAGTATAATGGTCTTGCCCCAACTTTGTGGAATAGTTTCTTCTCTCCAGGCCTTGTTTAATATTGTCAATATCTTCTCTTTTAGGGCATCACTTCCCTCCTTTATCAGCTCGATCGGTAAGGCATCACATCCCGGTGCTTTATCGTTTTTCATCTTCTTCAGGGCTTCTTCTAGCTCGTTTCTTGTTATTTCATCATCTTGGTCTTGTCTCTCTTTAACGTCCTCTTCGTTCTCTATACCTTCATCTATGTCTTCACCTCCCACATTCAGTAGGTTTTTAAAATAACTCTGCCATTTCTCGTTTATCTTGTTGGGTTCTACAATAACATTACCTTTGTCATCTTTAATGTTATGCACCATACTCTTATCTTTCCTATATGATTTTGCTAATCCAAAGATTTTCTTCTTACTACCTTTTAGATCTTGTTCTATTGTCTCTCCTAACTTCTTCCAAACATTTCGTTGAGCTGTTCTCTTCAATTCTTCTGCCTTATTACTTCAAGTGACATACTCTATTCTTGTTTCAGGTGTTTTATGTCTCAACCACTTTCTTAGTGCCTTCACTTTTTTTTTTACTGCACACTTTACTTCCTCTGTCCACCATGGTGTATGTCTTTTCTTACTTCCTCCCACCATTTTTGTTCCTAACGTTTCTTCTGCTCCACCTTTAATTATTTCCTTCAGATCTTCCCAATCCTCAGCTGCTTCCTCTCTGACATTAATTTTATCATCTACTGCTACTTGATACTTGTCTTTTGCTTCAGCATCTTTTAATGACTGAACTTTGATGACTTTTCTCTTTTGTATTTGTCTTTGCTTTATCTTCTTAATATTTAAATCTCCAATTAGAAGTCTGTGATCTGAATTTAGCAAATCACCTGGTAGAACTTTCACGTTGTTGAATAATCTTTTATCAGATGTCAGCATGTAGTCAATAATGGACCTTTGGTCAAACTGATCGGTTAACTGATTCCATCTGTATCTTGTATACCTATGTTCATCTTTATGTTTAAAAAAGCCGTTCATAATCTTCATGTTATTTCTCATGCATAAATCTATCAGATTTTCCCCTTCTCTGTTTTTCACCTCTTCTTCAAAGGGTCCTATGATGTTCTGTATACCTCCTCTGTCCAGTCCAACCCTGGCATTAAAATCACCCATGATTCTAGTGATTTATCTGTGTTGATATCAATGTTATCCTCCAGCATCTCCAAAAACTCCCCTTTTTCCCTATCTGTGTGTCCTTGTTGAGGTGCATACACCTGATATATAAAGTATCTTTTACCTTTGATGTTCAGTACACAGTACATAAGTCTCTCATTTATCAATTTTACGTTTTGAATATATGGTGAGAGTGTTGGTCCTATTATAATTGCTACTCCATGTTTTCTTCTTCCTGTTTCAACTCCACTATACATCAAAACAAATCCACCACCTAAATCTTTTCCTCTTTCCTTTCCAAACTGTCTTGTCTCCGCCATACCAAATAAGTCTATTTTTCTTCTCTGCATCATTTCAATGATTTCTTCTTCTTTGTCCGTGTATGTGGCAATGTTTAAAGTTGCACATCTTATTTTTGGCATAGTTCGAGCTCTGGTCCATAAACGTTTCCTATTTCGTCTTCGATTGGTCCGTCCTGGTTTCGAGGCTGTCCCTTGAGTTTCTCGAGCAAATAGGTCTTCTTACGTCACCAGTTAGCTAGGCCTGTCATGACAACCCTCCTCTTTTATCCGGGCTTGGGACCGGCATTGGATTTAGATGTCATTCACCATGGCAGAGTTATATGTATATATATGTTTTATATATATATATATATTTATATATATATATATATATTACAGGTGAAAAATGTAATCACACATTTGTCAATAACGTAGAAACCACCGTTGGAGTAGAAAAGACTGGAAACGGGGAATCTATATATTTCGATTGCAGTTTGCAATCGAAATATATAGATTCCCCGTTTCCAGTCTTTTCTACTCCAACTGTGGTTTCTACGTGATATATATATATATATATATATATATATATATAATATATATATATATATATATATATATATATATATATACATGTATGCAGAAAAAACACTGGAAGCGTGTGTTCTTCAAAATGCAAGGTTGACCACGAATAAAAACTATTAAAGCAGAGCGCTTTCGTGTATTCACATCTTCAGTGTGTGTATGTGTGTGTGTGTGTGGTGTGTGTCTGTGTGTGTGTGTGTGTGATATGTGCCTGTGTATACACGCACACACACATTCATAATCTAAACATACATTTTAAATTACGTGTACACGTTTTACATTACATATACGCGTTTCAATTACACATATCCACATGCCATAATATGTATTTAAGCCCATAACATATATGAGCATTTTACTTTATACGTGCACATTCCTTACTCCACCTCTATACTTCGTATTATACGTGCGTGCATACACACACATACACATACAGGCACAGCGAGAGACAAAGAGAAAATGTATCCACATATATATATTTTAAAGAGCCGAAAAGAGAGGATCACAGGGCCGCCCCGCGAAGAAAAGAGCAAAGAGAAAATGTCCATTTCGAAGAGAAGTTCATCTAGTGTAGAGAATCTAAGTGTCTTGAGAGGCGTTTACAAACTTCTATATTTTTCTAACACATAAGCACCAGACTATTTCATTCAGCTTGTCTTAATGAATATCACCACTTTGAAAAATTCCATGAATCCAGTGTTTAATGCCAACAGACTTTATTCAGCTGAGGGGCTGCCCCTGATATAGGGGCTCCGGGAAGTCGTTAAATCCCCCTTATTTGGGCTGGGGATCACAGGATGCGACCTGAACGATCTGAATTAAGGCGTGTTCGGAAAGTTATATTTGATAAGATTTCATAATTTTGAAAGGAGTTTCAATGGGCTTCTTGTGCAATAGCTGTTGATTGTGGTTTGTCCTTTCGAACTGGACTTCTGACTTCTGAAGACGTCTCTTCGCCTATGGGCGTCCTGTTCAAAATGGCGAACTCTGAACAAAAGGCCACGGTACGCTTTTTCAATTGTTTGGGCATTTTCTATCAGGGCTGTTTTTTCTAACTGGGCGAAGCTGATGCGAGCTTTGAACGAAAGCTCGCGCTGCTCGTTTTCGATTTTGTGGGCTTTTTCTAAAAGGGCTATTTTTTCTAAGTGTGCGTCCGTGTCGGCCTTCGCCTTCTGCAGATCCTTTTCTAACATATTTATTTGGGCACTGAATTCCAGTTTCCGTATCTTTTCTCTGAATATGATACTCTGGAACGTGTTAGCCCTGGTGGCCAATTTTCTTTCCTCTCGCCTAGAACGTTCTTCCCGTTCTTCTGCCAACTTGGAGACTTTATTCAAGGACTCTTGAGCTTCCAGAAGCTTGCCTTGAGTCTCGAGGTGAGCAATTTGTTCTTCATTAAGCTCGGCCTCGAGACGATGTACCTCTTCCTCGAGAAGGGTCATCCTTTCCTGTTGTCGGGCGAGCTTTTTCAATTGGTCCTCTATGGTTATAGGCTTTTGTTGGGCTTCCTTTAGCTGTTGCTCGTTGGCCAGCCTTTCCAAGAGGACCTCGTTCTTGAAGCTAAGTTCTTCGATGTCGTCTCTGTTGTCCTCAAGGTCAGAGAGAGCATCCACGAACTCTTCTTGGCTCTCGAGCTCGCTCCTATTGGTCTCGAAGCCGACGTAAATGTCCTTCCAGTCGGACATCCTCGGGTCTTCGATCTCGACCTCCGTCCTTGGAACTCCTCGACGGAAGATCGGTAGAAGGTCGCCAAGCTCAAAACCTTTCTCGACAAGGGCGCAGAAAGTGTTACCCATAGCTCTTGGCAATTTCCCAAGAGTCGAATTCCCTCGAGTTTCAAACTACAGAAGAAAAAATGCAGAAGGGAGATGACCATGAACGTATTAGCGCGCGCGCGCGCGTGTGTGTGTGTGTGTGTGTTTGTGTGTGTGTGTGTGTGTGTGTGTGTGTGTGTGTCTGCGTTTACCTAATTATAGTATACAGTCGAGGAGTAACAATCGTGTATAGCTCTAGCTTTGTGTGTGTGTGTGTGTGTGTGTGCGCGCGCGCGCAGTGCAATCGCCTGTAACCCTGTGAATACGAAGGGAGCTCTCTCTCTCTCTCTCTCTCTTTCTCTCTTTCTCTCTCTCTCACTCACTCTTTCCTTTTTCTTATTCCTCTACATCGTATTGCTTTTGTCCGTAACATTGTAAATAACCTCTACATTTAAGGGAAATTCCTAATAACAACAGTAACCCCCCTACAACCTTAAGGTAGCGTCACACAGGACAAATATATATATGTATGTATAAGAACATAAGAATAAAGGAGACTGCAAGAGACCATAAGGCCTACACTAGGCAGCTCCGTATCCATCACCACCTGTCATCCCCATCCATAAAGTTGTCTAATCGTTTTTTAAAACAACTGATAGTTTCAGCGCTTACTACATGGTTACTAAGTTTATTCCATTCATCGACCACCATATTAATAAACCAATTCTTGGCTATTTCCTTAAATCTAAATTTGTCCAGTTTAAATTCATTAGTGCGAGTCCTGCCCTGTTGTTTTATTATGATGACCTTGTTTGGTTCACCCTTGAAAATACATGTGAACAAGTTGTATAGACACGGTAAAGGAAACATGGACTGGAGGTGAAGCTTTTATTCCTGACGTTTCGTCTAACGACTTTCTCAAAGGAATGAGCATACTAGATACATATAGAGTTTATAAACACGCCTTACGGCTCAAGGGGGTGTGCGAGCGTATAACGCTGTGTTCTGATTGGCCCGCTGAGACAGCCAATCACGAAGCGCTATATTCGCTGAGGATTTGGCCCAGGTGAAGCTCCCAGCCTTATTGTTGATATTCGGACGAGTGGTGATGTAAGCAGCTTCTATAAATTTTCTGGTCTTCTTATCCATACCTTCGTGTAGAATCTCGGCTCGGTTCCATTGTGGGAGGTGCCCAGATTCGTCAACATGCACCACCATTGCGTTGGTGAGTCTATGGTGACGGAGGTCGGCCTTATGCTCCCTGATTCTAGTGTCAAGCCCCCTCTTAGTCTCTCCATAGTATGCTTTATCGCATGATGTGCATGGGATCTTATATACGACGCTGTCTTTTCTCCCCCTCATCTTAGTCCCGCTTTTTATTATGTCACCGATCTTCGTTCCCGATGTTACGGCTGCTTTTACTTCCGTGCTCCTGAGCATTCTAATAATGTCTCCTACCTTCTCAGAGTTAGGAAGCGCCATGTACGATGTTTTTGTGGTGGCGTTGCCTTCTCTTAACCTGCTTGTGTGGATTATTTCTTCCGCTCTTCGTCTTAGGCTCAGGACTAAGCCCTTGGGGTAGCCAAGTTTCAAGAAGGCCGCGATGATGTATTCGATTTCCTCCTCCAGGAATTCCTCGCTGCATATCCTGTAGGCACGCAGGAAGAAGCCCATGACTACCCCCTTTTTCGTCCTCTCATTGTGTGCCGACAGGTAGTGTATGAAGTCGCCACGGTTCGTAGGCTTTCTGTAAACCCTGAATAAGAGGCCATCAGTTGTCGTTATTAACAGGGTATCCAGAAACGGAAGCTTTCCCTCTTCTTCCTCTTCTATAGTGAATTGGATCTGTGGATTCACTCTATTTAATTGACTCCTGATGTCATCCAGGTCTGTCCTGTTTGGAGCGATTATAAGTATATCGTCCATGTACCTGAGCCATATTGCCCTCCTTCCTATGATATGAGAGTAGTGGTCCTTCTCTTAGACCTCCATGAAAAGGCAAGCAGCCACAGCACTCAGAGGTGACCCCATTGCAAGGCCACTGTGTTGAAGAAACTCTTCTCCCTCGAAGGTGAATGAACCAAAGTTCAGACACATGGATACCAGCTTCATGAAGTCTCCCCTAGGCAGTGGCAACTCCTCCTTGTCCATGTTGATGACCACTCTCCACACTGCCTCCAAAGCGCCATCTGTGGGAACTTGTGTGAATAAGGATTTCACATCATAGCTGGCCATTTTCTTGTACCTCATGCTTGTCCCCTTTAATCTGCGTAGCAGGTCCTCTGAATTTCTTAGATGAGACCCACTTATGGATCCCATGGCTTTAGATAGGGGCTTGGCCAAATCAGAACAGAGCGGGCCAATCAGAACACAGCGTTATACGCTCGCACACCCCCTTGAGCCGTAAGGCGTGTTTATAAACTCTGTATGTATCTAGTATGCTCATTCCTTTGAGAAAGTCGTTAGACGAAACGTCAGGAATAAAAGCTTCACCTCCAGTCCATGTTTCCTTTACCGTGTCTATGCTTCACCCTTGTTATAGCCATTGATCCATTTGAACACTTCTATTAGATCACCCCGCACTCTGCGTCTTTCCAGAGAGTGTAAGTTTAGGTGCCTAAGCCTCTCTTCGTAAGGCAAATTTCCGAGTCCATGTATCATTTTGGTCATTCTTCTCTGTACTGATTCTAGTGAAT
>NC_134817.1:32054892-32067392 GCF_046742065.1 Oratosquilla oratoria | reverse complement strand
TATATGTATATAAGATATATATTATATAGTGTGTGTGTGTATATTACTTCTTACTTCTGCTCTCAGGTAGGCTTTCAGCCTGTCAGTCGGGCCAGCACACTTCTTTAGATTGTCCTCTCAAAGCTTTCTTCTTCCCTCAAATCCTCTATTTTTCTTAATCCATTTGCCTCAAGGATTTTTTCAACACTATCTTTCCATCTATTCTTCGGTCTACCTCTAGATCTGCTACCTTCTGGTCTCCAGTTCCATCTTTTCTTTACAATTCTTTCTTCATCCATTTTCTCCACGTGCCCAAACCACTATAGTTGTGTCTTTTCTATTTTGCTTCTAATTGATGTTACTACAATCATTTCTCTTATTTCATCATTTCTAATTCGATCTCTTTTGGTTTTATTTACTATTGCCCTTAACGTTTTCATTTCTGCTGACTGAATTCTGCTCCAGTCTCTTGATGTTTATGTCCAGCTTTCAGCAGCATACATTAAAATCGCTACCAAAAATGATTCAAAAATAGTTTTCTTTGCCTCCGTAGGTACATTTATATCTTTTAGGATAGGGTACAAGGCACAGACACCTCTACTGTACTTTTATATTCTTTCAGTTATCTCTTCCCTATTCTTGCATCCATCTTTTGTAAATACGCTTTCCAGATACTTAACACAATGTGCTTCTTTAACATTTTCATTTTCAATCATTATTTCTGCAATATCATAATTTTCTTTTGTGATGGTTAGTATTTCAGTCTTCTGAATATTAATTCTTAGTCTCGCCTCATTAAAGCATCTTTTCCAACAATTTAGAGCTCTTTCTAACTGTAATCTGTCGTTACTCCAGCAGGCAATGTCATCTGCATACACTAGTATATCTCCATCCCCTTCTAGATCTTTTCTTTTTATACTTCTTAATAATGCTATCCATATATGCTATGAATAATAATGGGGACAAAACACTTCCTTGTTTCACTCCTGTTGTTATATCAAACCATTCATATTTCTCATAACCAGTTCTAACAAGGCACGAACATGGCTTATATGTACTCTCTATGGTTTTCTGCAGTTTGCTTGTCATTTTATACTCCTCCACTAAACATTTCCGTAATTTGTTTCTTGGAACGGAGTCAAATGCTTTTGCTAAGTCTATAAAAGCACAATACAAATTTTTGTTATACTCCCAGCATTTTTCCATGACCATTCTTAAAATAAAAATTGTGTCAGATGTACTTCTATCTTTTCTATATCCAAACTGTTCTTCTCCTAGTTTCGTCTCTATCACTGTTCTTGCTCTCTTTTCTAGAATTCTTTCATAAAGTTTAGCTACTTGATTGATGAGAGAGATACCTCTGTAATTACCACAGAAACCTGAGTCGCCTTTACCTTTATAGACCGGTAGTAAAATGATCTTGCCCCAACTTTGTAGAATAGTTTCTTCTCTACAGGCCTTGTTTAATATTGCCAATATCTTCTCTTTTAGAGCATCACTTCCCTCCTTTATCAGCTCGATCGGTAAGGCATTACATCCCGGTGCTTTATCGTTTTTCATCTTCTTCAGGGCCTCTTCTAGCTCGTTTCTTGTTATTTCATCATCTTGGTCTTGTCTCTCTTTAACGTCCTCTTCGTTCTCTATACCTTAATCTATGTCTTCACCTCCCACATTCAGTAGGTTTTTAAAATAACTGCCATTTCTCGTTTATCTTGTTGGGTTCTACAATAACATTACCTTTGTCATCTTTAATGTTATGCACCATACTCTTATCTTTCCTATATGATTTTGCTAATCCAAAGATTTTCTTCTTACTACCTTTTAGATCTTGTTCTATTGTCTCTCCTAACTTCTTCCAAACATTTCGTTGAGCTGTTCTCTTCAATTCTTCTGCCTTATTACTTCAAGTGACATACTCTATTCTTGTTTCAGGTGTTTTATGTCTCAACCACTTTCTTAGTGCCTTCACTTTTTTTTTTACTGCACACTTTACTTCCTCTGTCCACCATGGTGTATGTCTTTTCTTACTTCCTCCCACCATTTTTGTTCCTAACGTTTCTTCTGCTCCACCTTTAATTATTTCCTTCAGATCTTCCCAATCCTCAGCTGCTTCCTCTCTGACATTAATTTTATCATCTACTGCTACTTGATACTTGTCTTTTGCTTCAGCATCTTTTAATGACTGAACTTTGATGACTTTTCTCTTTTGTATTTGTCTTTGCTTTATCTTCTTAATATTTAAATCTCCAATTAGAAGTCTGTGGTCTGAATTTAGCGAATCACCTGGTAGAACTTTCACGTTGTTGAATAATCTTTTATCAGATGTCAGCATGTAGTCAATAATGGACCTTTGGTCAAACTGATCGGTTAACTGATTCCATCTGTATCTTGTATACCTTTGTTCATCTTTATGTTTAAAAAAGCCGTTCATAATCTTCATGTTATTTCTCATGCATAAATCTATCAGATTTTCCCCTTCTCTGTTTTTCACTTCTTCTCCAAAGGGTCCAATGATGTCCCGTATACCTCTTCTTTCCTGTCCTGCCCTAGCATTAAAATCACCCATGATTATGGTGACATTATCTGGGTTCATATCAATGTTATCCTCCAGCATCTCTAAAAACTCCCTTTTTTCATCATCGGTGTGTCCTTCTTGAGGTGCATACACCTGATATATAAAGTATCTTTTAACTTTGATGTTCATTACACAGTACATAAGTCTTTCATTTATCAATTTTACGTTTTGAATATATGGTGAGAGTGTTGGTCCTATTATAATTGCTACTCCATGTTTTCTTCTTCCTGTTTCAACTCCACTATACATCAAAACAAACCCACCACCTAAATCTTTTCCTCTTTCCTTTCCAAACTGTCTTGTCTCCGCCATACCAAACAAGTCTATTTTTCTACTCAGCATCATTTCAATGATTTCTTCTTCTTTGTCCTTGTATGTGGCAATATTTAAAGTTGCACATCTTATTTTTTGCATTCTTCGGGCTCTGGTCCATAAACGTTTCCTATTTAGTCTTCGCTTGGTCCGTCCTGGTTCCGAGGCTATCAATTGAGTTACTCGAGCAAATAGGTCTTTTTACGTCATCATATATATATGTATATTTATATATATATATATATATATATATATATATATATATATATGTGTGTGTGTATATATATGTATATGTATATATATATGTATATATATATGTATATATATGTATATATATATATGCATATATGTATATATATATGTATATATATGTATATATAATATATGTATGTATATATATATGTTTATATATATATGTATATATATGTATATATGTATATATATGTATATGTATATATATAAATATATATGTATGTATATGTTTATATATATGTATATATATAAATATATATATATGTATATATATATATGTTTATATATATGTATATATATATGTATGTATATATATATGTATGTGTATGTATATATATATGTATATATATATATATATGTATATATATATATATATGTATATATATATATGTATATTTATATATATATGTGTATATATATATGTATATATACATGTATATGTATATATATGTATATATATATGTATATGTATATATATGTATATATATATGTATATATATGTTATTATATATATATATATATGTATATATATATATGTTATATGTATATATATGTATATATATGTATATTTATATATATTATATATGTATGTATATTATATATATATGTATATATATATGTATATATATATATATGTATATATACATATGTATGTATATATATGTATAAATATATGTATATATATATATTATATATATATATGTACATATATGTATATATATATATATATATGTGCATCATATATATATATATATAAATATATATATATATATATATATATATATATACATATACATACATATATACATATATATTTACATTATATATATATATATATATATATATACATATACATATACATATATATAAATATATATATATATATGCAGAAAAGCCACTGGAAGCGTGTGTTCTTGAAAATGCAATGTTGACCACGAATAAAAACTATTAAACCAGAGCGCTTTCGTGTATTCACATTTTCAGTGTGTGTATGTGTCTGTTTCTCTCTCTCTCTGTGTGTGTGTGTGTGTGTGTGTGTGTGTGTGTGTGATTTGTTTATGTGTTTATTCACGCACACACACATTCATAATCAAAACATAAATGTCAAATTAAGTGTACACGTTTTACGCATTTCAATTACACATGTCCACATTCCATATTATGTATTTAAGCCCATGACATATATGAGCATTTTACTTTATACGTGCACATTCCTTACTCTACATGTATACTTCGTATTATACATGCGTGCATACACACATACACATACAGGCACAGCGAGAGACAAAGAGAAAATTTATCCAGATATGTTTATTTTAAAGAGCCGAAAAGAGAGGATCACAGGGCCGCCCCTCGAAGAAAAGAGCAAAGAGAAAATATCCATTTCGAAGAGAAGTTCATCCAGTGTAGAGAATCTAAGTGTCTTGAGAGGCGTTTACAAACTTCTATATTTTTCTAACACATAAGCACCAGACTATTTCATTCAGCTTGTCTTAATGAATATCACCACTTTGAAGAATTCCATGAATCCAGTGTTTAATGACAACAGACTTTATTCAGCTGAGGGGCTGCCCCTGATATAGGGGCTCCGGGAAGTCGTTAAATCCCCTTTTTTGAGTTGAAGTGGGCTGGGGATCACAGGATGCGACCTGAACGATCTGTATTAAGGCGTGTTCGGAAAGTTATATTTATAAGATTTCATAATTTTGAAAGGAGCTTGAATGGGCTTCTTGTGCAATGGCTGTTGATTCTGGTTTCTCCTCTCGAACTGGAAGATGGCCCCACGAACTGACTTCTGAAGACGTCTCTTCGCCTATGGGCGTCCTGTTCAAAATGGCGAACTCTGAACAAAAGGCCACGGTACGCTTTTTCAATTGTTTGGGCATTTTCTATCAGGGCTGTTTTTTCTAACTGGGCGAAGCTGATGCGAGCTTTGAACGAAAGCTCGCGCTGCTCGTTTTCGATTTTGTGGGCTTTTTCTAAAAGGGCTATTTTTTCTAAGTGTGCGTCCGTGTCGGCCTTCGCCTTGTGCAGATCCTTTTCCAGCATCTTTATGTGTGCACTGAATTCCAGTTTTCGTATCTTTTCTCTGAATATGATACTCTGGAACGTGTTAGCCCTGGTTGCCAATTTTCTTTCCTCTCGCCTAAAACGTTCTTCCCGTTGTTCGGCTAACTTGGAGACTCTATTCAAGGACTCCTGAGCTTCCAGAAGCTTGCCTTGAGTCTCGAGGTGAGCAATTTGCTCTTCATTAAGTACGGCCTCGAGACGATGTACCTCTTCCTCGAGAAGGGTCATCCTTTCCTGTTGTCGGGCGAGCTTTTTCAATTGGTCCTCTATGCTTATGGGCTTTAGTTGGGCTTCCTTTGACTGGTGCTCGTTGGGCAGCCTTTCAAAGAGGACCTCGTTCTTGAAGCTAAGTTCTTCGATGTCGTCTCTGTTGTCCTCAAGGTCAGAGAGAGCATCCACGAACTCTTCTTTGCTCTCGAACTCGCTCCTATTGGTCTCGAAGCCGGCGTAAATGTCCTCCGAGTCGAACATCCTCGGGTCGTCGATCTCGACCTCCGTCCTTGGAACTCCTCGACGGAAGATCGGGAGACGGTCGCCAAGCACAAAAACTTTCTCGACAACGGCGCAGAAAGTGTTACCCATAGCTCTTGGCAATTTCCCAAGAGTCGAATTCCCTCGAGTTTCAAACTACAGAAGAAAAAATGCAGAAGGGAGATGACCATGAACGTATTAGCGCGCGCGTGTGTGTGTGCGTGTACCTAATTATAGTATACAGGCAAGGAGTAACAATCGTGTATAAATCTAGCGTTGTGTGTGTGTGTGTGTGTGTGTGTGTGTGTGTGTGTGTGCGCGCGCTGTACTATCACCTGTAACACTGTGAATACGATTGCAGCTCTCTCTCTCTCTCTCTCTCTCTCTCTCTCTCTCTCTCTCTCTCTCTCTCACACACACACACACACTTTCCTTTTTCTTATTCCTCTACATCGTATTGCTTTTGTCCGTAACATCGTAATTAACCTCTCTACATTTAAGGGCAATTCCTAATAACAACAGTAACGACCTACAACATGAAGGCAGCGTCACACAGGACAAATTTTCCGTCAGTTGTCGCAGATTCCACCGACTCAAAAAAGACTTCACTCTCAATATTTTTCACATTTCTCTGTACATATATATGTTTATATATAAGTATATATATATATGTATATACATATATGTATGTATATATATATATGTATATATATATATGTATGTATGTATATATATATAAATATATGTATATATATATATTGGATATGTATATATATATAAATATATGTATATATATATATGGATATGTATATATATATAAATATATGTATATATATATATATGGATATGTATATATATATATAAATATATGTATATATATATGGATATGTATATATATATATAAATATATGTATATATATATATGGATATGTATATATATATATAAATATATGTATATATATATGGATATGTATATATATATGTATATGTATATATAAATATATGTATATATATGTATGTATATGTATATATAAATATATGTATATATATGTATATATATATATGTATGTTTATAAATATGTATATATATATATATATTGTGTGTATATATATGTACATGTATATATGTATATACATGTATATATGTATATACATTTATATATGTATATGTATATATATGTATGTATATATATGTATATATATGTATGTATATATATGTATATGTATATATATGTATATGTATATATGTATATGTATATATATGTATGTATATATGTGTATGTATGTATATATATGTATGTATATATATAATATATATATATGTATATATGTATGTATATGTATATATGTATGCATATATATTTGTATACAGTATGTATGCATATATATTTGTATATGTATGCATATATATATATATATATATTATATATATATGTATATACATATAGGTATGTATATATATATATGTATATATATGTGTATATATATGTATATATATATATGTATATATATATATATTGTGTATATATATATGTGTATATATATATATATGTATATATGTATGTATATATATATGTATGTATATATATGTATGTATATATATATGTATATGTATGCATATATATGTATGTATATATAGGTATATATATGTATGTATATATATGTATATAAATATATGTATTCATATATATATGTATATAAATATATGTATGCATATATATATATATATATATGTATATATTGTATATATATTTATGTATGTATATATAGGTATGTATATATATATATATATATATATATATATATATATATATATATATGTAATATGTATATATATATATGATGAAGGTGGAAAAAGAAGTCTTCTTTTTCCACCTTCATCAACTTGTCACAATGTACCAGTATATATATATGAATCTGTTTTCCCTAAAGAAGCGTAGACTCAGAGGTGACATGATAGAGGTCTTTAAGAGTTTAAAGGGAATTGACAACATCAAAAGTGAAAAAATTTTCACATTGAATGAGAATCAGACAAGAAACAATGGTCTCAGACTGTCCGGAAATTAGATTCAATTTGGAAGTAGGTAGAAACAACTTTGCCAACCGTGTAGTTAGTGAATGGAATAAACTTCCTGCACAGGTAGTGCAGTGTAGTTCAGTTCGAAGCTTTAAGAATCATTTAGATAAACGCCTAAGCAAGATGCTGTAATGATTATAATATATTTTTCATTTATTAATAGTTATATGTCAATCTATTATTATTTACCATTTACCTGTTTGTTATTTAACTATACCTATGCATTTATATATGTTTTTTAATATTATAGTTTTTATTTATTATTTTATTATGATTTTTTTCGCATCCGACCTAGATATGGACCAAAAGGTCTCCTGTCGGCATGCTCCGCCCTTGTAATCCTTTGTAATATGTATATATATATATATTATATATATATATATTTATATATATATATATATATATATTTATATAAGAGGAGTAGAGGGAAACACACAAGTAGAACAGGAGTTTATTCCTTGACTAGTTACTCACAATCATGCTTCTTCAGAAAGAATGGTTTGCATTACAGAATAACTGATATTAAATACAAAAAATATTAGGAATAAGAGGGTATAAGGGAAGGTCACTTCCTATTCATGGTGGCACGAAATCGTGCGGGTTGGTCGGACTGGCGCTCCGTGTGGTGCTACGAGTAAACAGATGTCCTGTTGTTTTCCACTCTGTTGCTGCTTGTAGTGCTGTTATCTTTGATAATTTAATATCTCCTATTCTATTATTTGTGCATTTATTTGTGGCTATGTATATGGCTTCTACCATTTTCCTCTGTTTCTTACTGAGGTTGTTGTGTAATACATCAGCTTCATCCCATTTTGGTAGGTGCCCTTTTTCATCTATATGGTTCACGAACGCGCTGGTTTCACGGTGGTGACGGACATCGGCTCTGTGTTCTTTGAGTCTTGTTGGCAAACTCCTATATGTTTCTCCAATATAAACATTATCACAACCTGAGCAAGGGATTCTATAAACTAAACTGTTGGTATTATTATTTTCCATCTTTGGTTTAATGATGTCCCCGATTTTCTTTCCTGCGTCACATGAGAAAACGGATGTTAGAGTGCCTTAATTCTTTACTTAGTGTGCAGGTCAAATCAGAAGTGGGAACTACTACGTAATTAATGTTGTTTTCTTCCTTGTTATTCCTCTCCCTTACAGCTTTGGCCTTCTTCAAGGTGGACGAGAGAAGACCGGTAGAGAAGCCAAGTTTTCTGAAAGTTTCGGTGACATGATGTATTTTGTCATGGAGGAATTCAGGGCTGCAAATTCTGAGTGCACGGAGGTAAAAACCCATGACTACGCCGGTCTTGGTCTTTTGGTCGTGAGCACTGAAAAAAATAATATAGTCATCTTTGTGGGCGGGTTTCCTATACACTTTGAATTGGACAGTGCTATTTTCTCTAATGATAACTGTATCTAGGAACGGTAGGGACCCATTAACCTCGTGTTCTACTGTTAGTTGAATCCTAGGATGGACTTGGTTGAGTTGTTAGAGGATGTCATCAATGTTGGTGTCTTGGGGAGAACGAGAAGACAGTCATCTACGTACCTGTACCACTTGCTGTTATTCGGGATTATCTATATTCTTCTTTATTCAAGTGTCTCTATAAAGAGGCATGCGGCTACTGTACTTAGATGGTATCCCATAGGCAAAACTTCGTGTTGGTAAAAAGTTTTATCTTTGTAGTATACAGTAGCACACTTTAAGCACTTTTTAATTAGTTTTTTATAGTCTCTGTTATTAATAGGAAGGTCGTCCGCGTTGTTCAGTTTGTGGTCTGTAGGTGTTTGTGTCCGAGAGAAGGGCTTCCATTTTCCTGATGTGTTCAGTCTTGTCCATGATCATGATACCACCACCTTTATCTGCTTTAGTGACAACAATATCCTCATGATGGTGTGACTACTATGCTTGAGCTTACAAAATCAAACCGCGTTGGAAATCCCTCAATTATCTGCGCAAACACTCAATCACACCAGCTCACTCAGGATATGCTTGCGCAATAATGAATATTGTAAAATCATGATTGATAGTGTATGGGGCCTTGAGTCGTAGTTTGTGGTGGTTACTGTAATGATTTTTGATGGCGCCTGCAGATAAATGAAAAGTGAGCCTTCTCGATACTTTAGTAGTAGTCATGAGGCCCATAGTCCTCGTTTTGGCATACAATTTTTTTTTATACGGCATGACTACGTTGAAGGAGAGGGCGTTCAGGATTGGTGTTATTTCTCATGACCGGGTTACTGATCCTCTTGTTTTTGTAGAAATTTCCCAGATTTAACCTATCGCTCTCGTTGATAGGTTTGTCATTTCTTTTAATAATGTCCTTGATAATAAGCTCCTCGGTCTTATACAAGGTTGACATCTGAGACTTATAATATAGATTTATCTTGTTACTAGGCGGGATGAACTGTAAGGAGTTGTTTTTCTGGTTATACCACTTGAAAATGAAGTTGTGTAACTTCGAAACGTTGGTACCGAAATATCTACTAGTTTGACTATCCTGCCTCAGTGTTGAAATGTCCTTTGCTGATCTTCTACATAGATTGCCTCTTGAAATATGTCGCCTTGTTTGCAGTACTGAACAAGTTAACAAGAAAACTGTGAGTTTTCAACATTCTAATATACACAACATATCTGGCCAGAGGGAGAACCCCCTGCCTAACAATACGCATGTATATATATATATATATATATATATATATATATATATATATATGCTTAAAAGTGGCAGTCTGTTTATATATGTTTGTTTATATATATGTATATATACGTATATATATATGTATATGTATATATATGTATATATATATGTATATATATATGTATATAAGTATATTTATATGTATATTTATATGTATATATGTATAAGTATGGATATATATATATATATACATATACATATAACTTCTAGATGGAAAAATGTTACAAGTGGAGTTCCTCAGGGTTCCGTTCTTGGGCCACTTCTATTTATAGTATATATGGACTAAAATCTGTTTCCAAATTTGCTGATGATACACAACTGTGCGGAATGGCAAATGATCACTTAAATCAATTAGATATTCACGAAGATTTAGATAAATTACAACAATGGTCAGAAAAGTGGCTAATGAAATTTAACACAAGTAAATGCAAGGTAATGCACATTGGTAAAAATAACAGTAAGTACGATTACAAGTTATTTGGAAATTCGTTAACAAAAGTGGATAGTGAAAAAGATCTCGGCGTAATTATCAGTAACGATCTCAAATCATCCAAGCAGTGTATTTCAGCCTCTGAGAAAGCAAATAAGATTCTAGGACTGATTGCGCGATCTTTTGATTTCAAAAGTCCATCACTCATTAACAAGCTATATAAATCGTTAGTTCGTCCACATTTGGAATATGCTGTTTCCGTATGGTCACCGAATCTCATTAATTAAAGACATTGACAGACTGGAAAAAGTACAACGGCGAGCCACAAAACTGATTCCAAATATCAAAAATAAATCATACGAAAATCGACTAAAACATATGAATCTGTTTTCCCTAAAAAAGCGTAGACTCAGAAGTGACTTGATACAGGTCTTTAAAATTTTAAAGGGAATTGACATCAAAAGTGACAAAATTTTCACACTGAATGAGAATCAGACAAGAAACAATGGTCTCAAACTGTCCGGAAATAGATTCAATTTGGAAGTAGGTAGAAACAACTTTGCCAACCGTGTAGTTAATGAATGGAATAAACTTCCTGCACACGTAGTGCAATGTAGTTCAGGTCGAAGCTTTAAAAATTATTTAGATAAACACCTAAGCAAGATGCTGTAATGATTATAATTCATTTCATATTTGTTTTTGTTTTGTTATCATTTGTCTGTTTTGATTTTCATTTATTATTATTTACTATTTACCTGTTTGTTTATTATCTAACTATATGCATTTGATTTGTTATTTACAATATAGTTTTTATTTATTTATCAATTTATCATTATGATTTTTTTTCGCATCCGACCTAGATATGGACCAAAAGGTCTCCTGTCGGCATGCTCCGCCTTTGTAATCCTTTGTATATGTATATGTATGTATGTATATATATATACCTTTTGGGCAAAGTCTTTCTCTTAAACAATTACTGTTGAATGCTAAAGCACAAGTGGCATCAATGATTTTTAGAGAACATTTCTCTAACTTTCTAAGTATCATTCTCTCTTCATGGTTCAAACTCTGGAGGAAAGTACGAAAGTCGTCAGATTGGTTTTCCATTTTATACCGACAGCTGTTTCAACCATTTCACATGGTCGTCTTCAGGGTAAAACTGATTACAAAAGTGAAAAACATTAGAATATAAAGGCCCGTGGGCCGTACAAACAACAGAAAAGAAATAGAAATGGTGGAAAATGATTGGTGGGAATATGCGGGTGGGCGGGGCCAGGAGGGGGGGGGGCCCTAGTCCAACGATGGGCTTATGTCGCGTCTTGTCGGGTTGTCACTTCCGGTGAGCAAATGTCTAGATGCACCCTCTCGCCGGGACCTACGGGGAGCTAATGTCACGTCTTGTCGTCTTGGAACTTCCAGTGGGCAAATGTCACGGTGTGCGAGTCTGTTTTTTCTATTGGAAGGGAGGACATGATCCGATGACTTCTGGACGTTTAATGTAGGCTGCTGTAAAGTAATGCTAACTGTCTCGTCAATTATTAAGCGTCCGTAATTAGAGTCTGTGTGAATAATTTCGGTGTCCCTGATGAGGTCTTCCAAACGCGGCTTCTTGTCATGTGTGTCAATGTAATGCTG
>NC_134817.1:32042392-32044892 GCF_046742065.1 Oratosquilla oratoria | reverse complement strand
AAGGCACAGACACCTCTACTGTACTTAGGTATTCTTTCAATTATCTCTTCCCTATTCTTGCATCCATCTTTTGTAAATACGCTTCCCAGATACTTAACACAATGTGCTTCTTTAACATTTTCATTTTCAATCATTATTTCTGCAATGTCATAATTTTCTTTTGTGATGGTTAGTATTTCAGTCTTCTGAATATTAATTCTTAGTCCCGCCTCATTAAAGCATCTTTTCCAACAATTTAGAGCTCTTTCTAACTGTAATCTGTCGTTACTCCAGCAGGCAATGTCATCTGCATACACTAGTATATCTCCATCCCCTTCTCCTTGATCTCTTATTCTCTTTTTATACTTTTTAATAATGCTATCCATATATGCTATGAATAATAATGGGGACAAAACACTTCCTTGTTTCACTCCTGTTGTTATATCAAACCATTCATCTTTCTCATAACCAGTTCTAACAAGGCACGAACATGGCTTATATGTACTCTCTATGGCTTTCTGCAGTTTGCTTGTCATTTTATACTCCTCCACTAAACATTTCCATAATTTGTTTCTTGGAACGGAGTCAAATGCTTTTGCTAAGTCTATAAAAGCACAATACAAATTTTTGTTATACTCCCAGCATCTTTGCATGACCATTCTTAAAATGAAAATGGGGCCAGATGTACTTCTATCTTTTCTATATCCAAACTGTTCTTCTCCTAGCTTCGGCTCTACCACTGTTCTTGCTCTCTCTTTCATAAATTTTAGCTACTTGATTGATGAGAGAGATACCTCTGTAATTACCACAGAAACCTGAGTCGCCTTTACCTTTATAGACCGGTAGTATAATGGTCTTGCCCCAACTTTGTGGAATAGTTTCTTCTCTCCAGGCCTTGTTTAATATTGTCAATATCTTCTCTTTTAAGGCATCACTTCCTTTTAATGTTATGCACCATACTCTTATCTTTCCTATATTATTTTGCTAATCCAAAAATTTTCTTCTTACTACCTTTTAGATCTTGTTCTATTGTCTCTCCTAACTTCTTCCATACCAAACAAGTCTATTTTTCTACTCAGCATCATTTCAATGATTTCTTCTTCTTTGTCCTTGTATGTGGCAATGTTTAAAGTTGCACAGCTTATTTTTTGCATTGTTCGGGCTCTGGTCCATAAATGTTTCCTATATATATATATGTGTGTGTGTGTGTGTGTGTGTATATATATATTTATATGTATATATATGTGTATATATATATATGTATATATATGCATGTATATGTATATATATATATACATGCATATATATATGTATATATATATGTAGATATATATTATATATGTATATATATGTATGGTGAAGGTGGGTGAGGAAGACATAAATCAGAGTCCAAGTTTATTTCTGACTAGTTTCGCACATTATTTCTCTGAAGAAGCCTATTTGTGCGAAACTAGTCAGAAATAAACTTGGACTCTGATTTATGTATAACTCACCCACCTACACCAACCTGTCACAATGCCTCATCATATATATGTATATATATATATATATATATATAATATATATATATATATAAATAATATATGTATGTATATGTATATATGTATATATGTATGTATATGTATATATATATATGTATATGTATATGTATATATATATATATGTATATGTATATATATATATATGTGTATATAGATATGTGGGTATCTATATGTATATATATATATATGTGTGTGTGTATATATATGTATATATATGGGTATATATATGTATATATAGATGTATATATATCTATGTGTATATATATATGTATATATATGTGTATATATAAATGTATATGTATATATATGTATATATATGTATATGTATATATATATATGTATATATATGTATGTATATGTATATATATAATTTGTATATATATATATATATGATATTTATATATGTATATATATATATATTTATATATATTATATATGTATATATATTATATATGTATATATTTATATATATATATATGTATATATGTATATATATGTATATATACATATGTATATATATATATGTATAAATATATGTATATATATATTATATATGTACATATATGTATATATATATACATATATATGTGGGTGTATATATATATATATATATATATACATATATACATATACATATATATATATACATACATATATACATATATATACATGTACATATATATATATACATATACATATATACATATATATATAATATATATATATATATATGTATATACATATATATATAAATAATATATATATTATATATATATATATATATATATATATGCAGAAAAGCCACTGGAAGCGTGTGTTCTTGAAAATGCAATGTTGACCACGAATAAAAACTATTAAACCAGAGCGCTTTCGTGTATTCACATTTTCAGTGTGTGTATGTGTGTGTTTCTCTCTCTCTCTCTCTCTCTCTCTCTGTGTGTGTGTGTGTGTGTGTGTGTGTGTGTGTGTGTCTGTGTGTG
>NC_134817.1:32022392-32029892 GCF_046742065.1 Oratosquilla oratoria | reverse complement strand
TTAGAGGGGATCCCATTGGCAAAATTTCATGATGGTAAAATGTTTTTCCGTTGAAGGAAACAGAAGCATACTTGAAACACATTTCAATTAATTTGATATAGTCTCTCTTACTGATAGGATGGTCGTCACCGTTGATGTGCATCGAGACTTTCTTGATAGCAGAGATGGCATTTTGTATTAAGACATTAGTAAATAAATTTTGAACATCATAACTTACAAGCATTTTGTCTTTGAAATATATTTCCTTCAATCTGTTTAATAAGTCGGACGAGTTCTTAAGGTGTGCCCACTGATTTTACCCGAGGGATGAAGATAGGGGTTTTGCAAGATGTTTAGCTAACCTATGGGGCGCGCTGCCAATACCGGAGGTAATAGGTCTGAGGGGAATCTATGGTTTGTGTGTCTTAGGGAAACCCCTCATGGTTGGTATACTTGGATTTTCCTCAAGAAGGTGTAATAGGCGTTTTCCTTTCTCTGTTCTTCTAAGTAATTTCCTTGCTTCCTTGTTGAATTTAATGGCCTCATCTTTCGCTTGTTGTTCAGTATGTGGTCTGTAGGTGTCTGTGTCCGAGAGAACTTCCATTTTCCTGATGTAATCAGACTTATCCATGATAACGATACCATCACCTTTATCTTCTTTAGAGACGACAATATCCTCATGATGGTGTGACTACTATGCTTGAGCTTACAAAATCAAACCGCGTTGGAAATCCCTCAATTATCTGCGCAAACACTCAATCACACCCGCTCACTCAGGATATGCTTGCGCAATCATGAATATTGTAAAATCATGATTGATAGTGTATGGGGCCTTGAGTCGTATTTGGTGGTGGTTACTGTAATGATTTTTGATGGCGCCTGCAGATAAATGAAGAGTAAGCCTTCTCGATACTTTTGTAGTAGTCATGCCAATATACGACGCATGAGGCCCACAGTCCTCATGTTGGCATACAAATTTGTATATGGCATGACTACGTTGAAGGAGAGGGCCTTCAGGAGTGGTGTTATTTCTCATGATCAGGTTACTAATCCTCTTGTTTTTGTAGAAAATGACCAGATTTAACCTATCGCTCTCGTTAATAGGTTTGACATTTCTTTTAATTATGTCCTTGATAATACGCTCCTCGGTCTTATACGAGGTTGACATCTGAGACTTAAAATGTAAATTAATTTTGTTGCTAGGCGGGATGATCTGTAAGGAGTTGTTTTTCTGGTTATACCACTTGAAAATGAAGTTGTGTAACTTCGAAACGTTGGTACCGAAATATCTACTAGTTTGACTATCCTGCCTCAGCGTTGAAATGTCCTTTGCTGATCTTCTACATAGATTGCCCCTTGAAATACGTTGCCTTTTTTGCAGTATTGAACAAGTTAACAAGAAAATTGTGAGTTGTCATCATGCTATTATATACAACATTTCTTGCCAGAGGGAGAACCTCCTGCCTAAGTATACGCATATATATATATATATATATATATATATATAAATACTGTATATATATATATTATGTGTTTATATATATATGTATGTATATATATGTGTGTATATATGTATGTATATGTATATGTATATGTATATGTACATGTATATGTATATGTATATGTATATTTCATTAAAAGTGATGGCTAGTTGTGCATTAATAATTTTCTTAATGGTATTTTCCATATACCTTATTAAGGATTTGTTTTCCTTAGGAAGGAAATTTATGACTTGGCTGTATGTAGTCATATTAGCTAGATCGCGATTTCGGGTTCAAGACCCTTCTTCAGTAGCTATAGGGATAAGAATTAATCCAAAGATTCTAGTAAAGATCTAAGTTTTATACTAGAGTTCCTATACTTGCTAATCACTGGGGGAGGTCACCTGGTATTACGGGCAGGGACGAAATGTCACGTGCGCTAGGGAGCCTCCGGGTTTGTGTTGTGGCGGAATGTGGCGTTTTGTCTCGTAGTTGGACGAGTGGCGTTTTGTCTCGTATTGGCGTTTGTGATGTTATGTCTCATGTTATTATTTGTAACGGTTTGTCTCATGCTTGGAAGGGCTCTGAGGTCTTCTGCTTGTACATTTAGGTTTGGGCTCAACTCTTTAATGTACAACGCTTCTAAAATTGGGAGGCGTCTATCGTCAGTGCATAAATCCAAAATCTCAGTGTTTTTCTCTAGTGTCTCTCTTGCTAGTGTTATGCCGTGGGCTTCTCTTAAGTGATTTTTAGGGGCTCCAGATGTCAGGTGGTATGAGAGGCGACGGGATAACCTCATTGTCGTCATGCCAATATAGGTGGATGGGAGGGCTTCACAGTTCCCTCGTGTACATGTGAACCTATAGATGACATGTGATTTCTGAAGTTCCTTTCTCTCTTGTAGGGGAAACAAATATTGCCAAATTGATGGAGTTGCAATGGGATCCCCCCTTGGAGTATTAATGGCAAACTTCTTCATGGGCTGCGTAGAAGAAGAAGTATTCAGTAAAACAGAAAAGCCAGATATTTACTGTAGATACATTGATGATGTCTTCATTAAAACCAATAACAGCAATGAAGCTGAAAAACTCCGCCACCTATTACAAGAGACATCTGAACTCACTTTCACTATGGAAGATAGCATTGACGGAGCTTTACCCTTCCTCGACCTCTTAGTGAAACAAAATGAAAATTCTTTTAATACAACAGTGTACACAAAACCCACTAACCCTGGACACTGCCTTAATGGATCCAGTGAGTGCCCTCAAAGATATAAGGACTCTACCATCAGTGCCTATATTCGAAGAGCACTAACTCACTGCAGCACATGGACTCAAGTGCATGATGAAATCGAACGTTCCACTCAAGTTCTGATCAATAACGGCTTCAATGAAAAAGAGATACATTTTCAAACAAAGAAAATAATGGACGGCTGGCATAACAACAACAATGATAAACAAAATAAAGAGAAAATCAACATATATTATAAATCCACCTTTTCGTCAGCTTATAAAGAAGATGAACGCATTATGAGACAAATTATAAAAAGAAACATTAAACCAGTCAATCCAGAAAAAATACTAAATCTAGTGATTTATTATAAAACTAAGAAAACTAGCCACCTTCTTATTAGAAACAGCCCCCTACAAGAGAGAAAGGAACTTCAGAAATCACATGTCATCTATAGGTTCACATGTACACGAGGGAACTGTGAAGCCCTCCCATCCACCTATATTGGCATGACGACAATGAGGTTATCCCGTCGCCTCTCATACCACCTGACATCTGGAGCCCCTAAAAATCACTTAAGAGAAGCCCACGACATAACACTAGCAAGAGAGACACTAGAGAAAAACACTGAGATTTTGGATTTATGCACTGACGATAGACGCCTCCCAATTTTAGAAGCGTTGTACATTAAAGAGTTGAGCCCAAACCTAAATGTACAAGCAGAAGACCTCAGAGCCCTTCCAAGCATGAGACAAACCGTTACAAATAATAACATGAGACATAACATCACAAACGCCAATACGAGACAAAACGCCACTCGTCCAACTACGAGACAAAACGCCACATTCCGCCACAACACAAACCCGGAGGCTCCCTAGCGCACGTGACATTTCGTCCCTGCCCGTAATACCAGGTGACCTCCCCCAGTGATTAGCAAGTATAGGAACTCTAGTATAAAACTTAGACCTTTACTAGAATCTTTGGATTAATTCTTATCCCTATAGCTACTGAAGAAGGGTCTTGAACCCGAAATCGCGATCTAGCTAATATGACTACATACAGCCAAGTCATAAATTTCCTTCCTAAGGAAAACAAATCCTTAATAAGGTATATGGAAAATACCATTAAGAAAATTATTAATGCACAACTAGCCATCACTTTTAATGAAACATGCATTAGAGAAAAACTCCTGCCTAAATACACTGACAATATATGTATATATATATGTATATGTATATATATATATATATATATACATATACGTATAACTTCTAGATGGAAAAATGTTACAAGTGGAGTTCCTCAGGGTTCCGTTCTTGGGCCACTTCTATTTATAGTATATATGGACTAAAATCTGTTTCCAAATTTGCTGATGATACACAACTGTACGGAATGGCAAATGATCACTTAAATCAATTAGATATTCACGATGATTTAGATAAATTACAACAATGGTCAGAAAAGTGGCTAATGAAATTTAACACAAGTAAATGCAAGGTAATGCACATTGGTAAAAATAACAGTAAGTACGATTACAAGTTATTTGGAAATTCGTTAACAAAAGTGGATAGTGAAAAAGATCTCGGCGTAATTATCAGTAACGATCTCAAATCATCCAAGCAGTGTATTTCAGCCTCTGAGAAAGCAAATAAGATTCTAGGACTGATTGCGCGATCTTTTGATTTCAAAAGTCCATCACTCATTAACAAGCTATATAAATCGTTAGTTCGTCCACATTTGGAATATGCTGTTTCCGTATGGTCACCGAATCTCATTAATTAAAGACATTGACAGACTGGAAAAAGTACAACGGCGAGCCACAAAACTGATTCCAAATATCAAAAATAAATCATACGAAAATCGACTAAAACATATGAATCTGTTTTCCCTAAAAAAGCGTAGACTCAGAAGTGACTTGATACAGGTCTTTAAAATTCTAAAGGGAATTGACATCAAAAGTGACAAAATTTTCACATTGAATGAGAATCAGACAAGAAACAATGGTCTCAAACTGTTCGGAAATAGATTCAATTTGGAAGTGGGTAGAAACAACTTTGTCAACCGTGTAGTTAATGAATGGAATAAACTTCCTGCACAGGTAGTGCAATGTAGTTCAGTTCGAAGCTTTAAGAATCGTTTAGATAAACACCTAAGCAAGATGCTGTAATGATTATAATTAATTTCATATTTTTTTTTTTTTATCATTTGTCTGTTTTGATTTTCATTTATTATTATTTACTATTTACCTGTTTGTTTATTATCTAACTATATGCATTTGATTTGTTATTTACAATATAGTTTTTATTTATTTATCAATTTATCATTATGATTTTTTTTTCGCATCCGACCTAGATATGGACCAAAAGGTCTCCTGTCGGCATGCTCCGCCTTTGTAATCCTTTGTATATATATATATATACATATATATATATATATATATATATATATATATATATACATACATACATATACCAAGGCTTTTTCCCACTGCCAAGGGAGGTAGCAAAAAAGGGAAAGGCATAAAAACTCTCCCACCCATTTCATCCTTAAATACACTCCACACCCCTCCCACCCTCCCTCTCATCTGAGCACCTCCTGGATGACGGGTCATCCCTGCACCCTGCCCACCGCCCTGGGTCAGAAGCAGTGTCGCAAGACACAGCACATCCACAGCAAGGCCGCTTCATTTAATCGGCGATCCCCCCTCTCCGTCCCCCCTTGCATATAAGGAGAGGACGGGGAGAAATCCCTTCGGGCTGCGTCAAAAATTACTCACACATACTACCCCACATCCCACCCCCCCGCCCATTCCTCCTCATGCAATCACAACATCATCCATATACAACCATTCTTCACTCACCTCTGTCTTCCGTCCTCTCCCTTCCTTCCTCAACAGACATTCCCCTCTTCCCCAAAGCCCCCTTCACCCCATCCATCCACCTCATCCTAGGACGTCCCCTCATGTTCACTCCCTCCACATCTGCCTTCCATACCTCTTTTACTAGTCTTTCTTCACTCATTCTTTCCATGTGTCCAAACCATCCTAATATTCTTTCATCAACCCTATCTCCCAGCTCCTTTTTCACCCCTGTTCTCCTCCTCACCTCCTCATTTCTCACTCTATCCAGCCTAGTAACCCCCACCATACTTCTCAGACACCTCATCTCAAACACATTCAAACTCCTTCTCTCTTCTTCTCTTATGTTCCACGTTTCTGCCCCATACAGTGCTGTTGGCACAATCACTCCTTCATACAGTCTCCTCTTCGCATCCATTCCCAAATGTCTATTCCTCATTACACTCTTTAATCCACCAAGGCATTTACTCGCTTCTCTCAATCTACATTCTACCTCCACCTTCACTCCACCTTTTCCTGCTACACTTGCACCCAAGTATCTAAAACTATCCACTTATGTGTGTGTGTGTGTGTGTGTGTGTGTGTGTGTGTGTGTGTGTGTGTGTGTGTGTGTGTGTGTGTGTGTGTGTGTGTGTGTGTGTGTGTGTGTGCAGAAAAAACACTGGAAGCGTGTGTTCTTGAAAATGCAAGGTTGACCACGAATAAAAACTATTAAAGCAGAGCGCTTTCGTGTATTCACATCTTCAATGTGTGTGTGTTTGTGTGTGTGTGTGTGTGTGTGTGTGTGTGTGTGTGTGTGTGTGTGTGTGTGTGTGTGTGTGTGTGTGTGTGTGTGTGTGTGTGTCTGTGTGTGTGTGTGTGTCTGTGTGTGTGATGTGTGTCTGCGTGTATACACGCACACACACATTCATAATCCAAACATACATTTCAAATTACATGTACTCGTTTTACATTACATATACGCATTTCAATTACACATATCCACATGCCATAGTATGTATTTAAGCCCATAACATATATGAGCATTTTACTTTATACGTGCACATTCCTTACTCCACCTCTATACTTCGTATCATACGTGCGTGCATACACACATACACATACAGGCACAGCGAGAGACAAAGAGAAAATTTATCCAGATATATTTATTTTAAATAGCCGAAAAGAGAGGATCACAGAGCCGCCCCGCGAAGAAAAGAACAAAGAGAAAATGTCCATTTCGAAGAGAAGTTCATCTAGTGTAGAGAATCTAAGTGTCTTGAGAGGCGTTTACAAACTTCTATATTTTTCTAACACATAAGCACCAGACTATTTCATTCAGCTTGTCTTAATGAATATCACCACTTTGAAAAATTCCATGAATCCAGTGTTTAATGCCAACAGACTTTATTCAGCTGAGGGGCTGCCCCTGATATAGGGGCTCCGGGAAGTCGTTAAATCCCCTTTTTTGAGTTGAGGTGGGCTGGGGATCACAGGATGCGACCTGAACGATCTGTATTAAGGCGTGTTCGGAAAGTTATATTTATAACATTTCATAATTTTGAAAGGAGCTTGAATGGGCTTCTTGTGCAATGGCTGTTGATTCTGTTTTTTTCTCTGGAACTGGAAGATGGCCCCACGAACTGACTTCTGAAGACGTTTCTTCGCCTATGGGCGTCCTGTTCAAAATGGCGAACTCTGAACAAAAGGCCACGGTACGCTTTTTCAATTTTTTGGGCTTTTTCTATCAGGGCTGTTTTTTCTAACTGGGCGAAGCTGATGCGAGCTTTGAACGAGAGCTCGCGCTGCTCGTTTTCGATTTTGTGGGCTTTTTGTAAAAGGGCTATTTTTTCTAAGTTGGCGTCCGTGTCGGCCTTCGCCTTCTGCAAATCCTTTTCCAGCATATTTATTTGTGCACTGAATTCCAGTTTTCGTATCTTTTCTCTGAATATGATACTCTGGAACGTGTTAGCC
>NC_134817.1:31989892-31997392 GCF_046742065.1 Oratosquilla oratoria | reverse complement strand
AGAAAGGAATGCACAAAAGACCAGTTCAAGTAATTTGGTCACACACAGAAGGAAAGAACATTTCAAAATAAAAATAAAAATAAAATATTCAAACTGGTAAAAGCGCCGACGCTAACGTCTACGGCCCGTCTTGACCCAAGGGGAAGCGATTAGCCAAGACCTGACCTGACCTTGACTGGGTCAACTTGGACCAGGTGTGTGAGGGGGGGGGTTAACGTGACGTGCATGTCGACTGTGTGCGACCATCCACATCACGAAAAAAATCACGTGACACTTTGAATACGTGACACTACATCAAATTCGTTAGTGGTCCACCTTGACAACTTTGGCCACCTACCAGATTGGGAAAGAACAGAGGTGCTGCATAAAGGTCTAACAAAACAGAGAAGAAAATATATATATATATATATATGTGTGTGTGTGTGTGTGTGTGTGTGTGTGTATGTATATGTATATCCTGAGGCAGGATAGTCAAACTAGTAGATATTTCGGTACGAACGTTTCGAAGTTACACAACTTCATTTTCAAGGCAGAATAATACATACAATAGTCAAAGCCTAAATATACAGAAATATTGTTACATAAATGAGCTAAAGAAAGGTCACAAATAAAGAAATAATATTAAATAAGTACGAACATAGGAGACGTGGACAAAAGGACAAAAAAACAAAAACAAAAAAAAACAGCAATGACAAATGATCAGCCACGCCGTGGGGTGGTCAATTGTTCACCGCGCTGTGAGGTGGAAGAGTAGACATCATCAACATGGAAATGTGCAATCATGGCTTTAGAAGAAGGGAGAATTTGGAGATCTCTGGGCTGCTTATTTATGTCGGGGTTGCTGTGTTTGATATGCAACGCTTCGATAATCGCAAGTCTTTTGTGGTCTTTTTCCGTGGCAATAATGGAAGTATCCTTTACGAGGTCTTCTCTTGTGAGTCGTATTTGGTGGTGGTTACTGTAATGATTTTTGATGGCGCCTGCAGATAAATGAAGAGTAAGCCTTCTCGATACTTTAGTAGTAGTCATTCCAATATTCGACGCATGAGGCTCACAGTCCTCATATTGCCATACAAATTTGTATACGGCATGACTACGTTGAAGGAGAGGGCCTTCAGGAGTGAGGTTATTTCTCATGATCAGGTTACTAATCCACTTGTTTTTGTAGAAAATGACCAGATTTAACCTATCGCTCTCGTTAATAGGTTTGACATTTCTTATAATTATCTCCTTGATAATACGCTCCTCGGTCTTATACGAGGTTGATATCTGAGACTTATAAATTAATTTTGTTGCTAGGCAGGATGATCTGTAAGGAGTTGTTTTTCTGGTTATACCACTTGAAAATGAAGTCGTGTAACAACGAAACGTTGGTACCGAAATATCTACTAGTTTGACTATCCTGCCTCAGTGTTGAAATGTCCTTTGCTGATCTTCTACATAGATTGCCTCTTGAAATACGTCGCCTTGTTCGCAGTATTGCACAAGTTAACAAGAAAATTGTGAGTTATCATCATGCTATTATATACAACACTTCTTGCCAGAGGGAGAACCTCCTGCCTAAGTATACGCATATATGTATATATATATATATATATATATATATATATATATACATATATATATATATATATATATATGTATGTGTATATATACATGTACATGTATATATATATGTACATGTATATATATATGTATATGTATATATATGTATATATATGTATATGTGTATATATATGTATGTATATATATGTATATGTATATATATACATATATATATATATATATATATATACACACACACATATATATACATCTATATATATATGTATATATGTATATATATATACATATACATATACATATATATACATACATATATATCTGTATATATATACATACATATATATATGTATATATATACATATGTACATATATGTATATGTATATATGTATACATATATATGTATATAAATATATATGTGCAGAAAAAACACTGGAAGCGTGTGTTCTTGAAAATGCAAGGTTAACCACGAATAAAAACTATTAAAGCAGAGCGCTTTCGTGTATTCACATCTTCAGTGTGTGTATGTGTGTGTGTGTGTGTGTGTGTGTGTGTGTGTGTGTGTGTGTGTGTGTGTGTGTGTGTGTGTGTGATATGTGTCTGTGTGTATACACGCACACACACATTCATAATCCAAACATACATTTCAAATTACGTTTACACGTTTTACATTACATATACGCATTTCAATTACACATGTCCACATGCCATATTATGTATTTAAGCCCATGACATATATGAGCATTTTACTTTATACGTGCACATTCCTTACTCTACATGTATACTTCGTATTATACATGCGTGCATACACACACATACACAGGCACAGCGAGAGACAGAGAAAATTTATCCAGATATATATATTTTAAAGAGCCGAAAAGAGAGGATCACAGGGCCGCCCCGCGAAGAAAAGAACAAAGAGAAAATATCCATTTCGAAGAGAAGTTCATCTAGTGTAGAGAATCTAAGTGTCTTGAGAGGCGTTTACAAACTTCTATATTTTTCTAACACATAAGCACCAGACTATTTCATTCAGCTTGTCTTAATGAATATCACCACTTTGAAGAATTCCATAAAACCAGTGTTTAATGCCAGCAGACTTTATTCAGCTGAGGGGCTGCCCCTGATATAGGGACTCCGGGAAGTCGTTAAATCCCCTTTTTTGAGTTGAAGTGGGCTGGGGGATGACAGGATGCGACCTGAACGATCTGTATTAAGGCGTGTTCGGAAAGTTATATTTATAACATTTCATAATTTTGAAACGAGCTTCAATGGGCTTCTTGTGCAATGGCTGTTGATTCTGGTTTCTCCTCTCGAAGTGGAAGATGGCCCCACGAACTGACTTCTGAAGACGTTTCTTCGCCTATGGGCGTCCTGTTCAAAATGGCGAACTCTGAACAAAAGGCCAAGGTACGCTTTTTCAATTTTTTGGGCTTCTTTTATCAGGGCTGTTTTTTCTAACTGGGCGAAGCTGATGCGAGCTTTGAACGAGAGCTCGCGCTGCTCGTTTTCGATTTTGTGTGCTTTTTGTAAAAGGGCTATTTTTTCTAAATGGGCGTCCGTGTCGGCCTTCGCCTTCTGCAGATCCTTTTCCAGCATCTTTATTTGGGCATTGAATTCCAATTTTCGTATCTTTTCTCTGAATATGATACTCTGGAACGTGTTAGCCCTGGTCGCCAATTTTCTTTCCTCTCGCCTAAAACGTTCTTCCCGTTCTTCGGCCAACTTGGAGACTCTATTCAAGAACTCTTGAGCTTCCAGAAGCTTGCCTTGAGTCTCGAGGTGAGCAATTTGCTCTTCATTAAGCTCGGCCTCGAGACGATGTACCTCTTCCTCGAGAAGGGTCATCCTTTCCTGTTGTCGGGCGAGCTTTTTCAATTTGTCCTCTGTGCTTATGGGCTTTTGTTGGGCTTCCTTTGACTGTTGCTCGTTGGCCAGCCTTTCAAAGAGGACCTCGCTTTTTAAGCTAAGTTCTTCGATGTCGTCTCTGTTGTCCTCAAGGTCAGAGAGAGCATCCACGAACTCTTCTTGGCTCTCGAGCTCTCTCCTTTTGGTCTCGAAGCCGACGTAAATGTCCTCCGAGTCGGACCTACTCGGGTCTTCGATCTCGACCTCCGTCCTTGGAACTCCTCGACTGAAGATCGGGAGAAGGTCGCCAAGCACAAAACCTTTCTCGACAACGGCGCAGAAAGTGTTACCCATAGCTCTTGGCAATTTCCCAAGAGTCGAATTCCCTCGAGTTTCAAACTACAGAAGAAAAAATGCAGAAGGGAGATGATCATGAACGTACTAGCGCACGCGCGCGCGCGCGCGTGTGTGTGTGTCTGCGTGTTTCTAATTATAGTATACAGTCGAGGAGTAACAATCGTGTATAGCTCTAGCTTTGTGTGTGTGTGTGTGTGTGTGTGTGCGCGCAGTGCAATCACCTGTAACCCTGTGAATACGAATGGAGCTCTCTCTCTCTCTCTTTCTCTCTTTCTCTCTCTCTCACTCACTCTTTCCTTTTTGTTATTCCTCTACATGGTATTGTTTTTGTCCGTAACATCGTAAATAACCTCTACATGTAAGGGCAATTCCTAATAACAACAGTAACGCCCTACAACCTGAAGGTAGCGTCACACAGGACAAATATATATATGAATGTATAAGAACATAAGAATAAAGGAGACTGCAAGAGACCATAAGGCCTACACTAGGCAGCTCCGTATCCATCACCACCTGTCATCCCCATCCATAAAGTTGTCTAATCGTTTTTTAAAACAACTGATAGTTTCAGCGCTTACCACATGGTTACTAAGTTTATTCCATTCATCGACCACCCTATTAGTAAACCAATTCTTGCCTATTTCCTTAAATCTAAATTTGTCCAGTTTAAATTCATTACTGCGAGTCCTGCCCTGTTGTTTTATTATGATGACCTTGTTTGCTTCACCCTTGTTATAGCCTTTGATCCACTTGAACACTTCTATTAGATCACCCCGCACTCTACGTCTTTCCAGAGAGTGTAAGTTTAGGTGCCTAAGCCTCTCTTCGTAAGGCAAATTTCCGAGTCCATGTATCATTTTTGTCATTCTTCTTTGTACTGATTCTAGTGAATTGATGTCCATTTTGTAGGACGGAGACAAAAACTGTACCGCATAGTCAAGGATGGGTCTAACTATCGCTAGATAGAGTTTAATAATTACCTCTGCACTTCTATTCGTTACCGTCCTAGCAATGAAGCCTAATGCTTTGTTAGCTTTATTTCTGGCGCTAATGCACTGTTTCCTGGTTTTGAGGTCCGTACTCACCAGAAAACCCAAGTCCCTTTCGCACTCAGATTTTTCTAAAAACGTGTTATTCAATTGTATCTATTTTCGGGGTTGTGTAGCCCTAAGTTTAACACGTATGTATATATATGTATGTATATATATATATATATATATATATATATATATGTATATGTGTATATATATGTATATATATGTGTATATGTCTATATATATATGTATATATATATGTATATGTGTATATGTATATATATACATATATATATGTATATGCATATATATATATGTATATATATGTATATTTATATATGTATATATATACATATATAAATATACATATATATACATATATATGCATATATATATATATGTATATATATGTATATTTATATATGTATATATATATATGTATATATGTATATATGTATATATGTATATATGTATATATGTATATATGTATATATGTATATATGTATATATGTATATATGTATATATGTATATATAAGAACATAAGAATGAAGGAGACTGCAAGAGACCTTAAGGCCTACACCAGGCAGCTCCGTATCCATCACCACCTGTCATCCCCATCCATAAAGTTGTCTAATCGTTTTTTAAAACAACTGATAGTTTCAGCGCTCACTACGTGGTTACTAAGTTTATTCCATTCATCGACCACCCTATTTTTAAACCAATTCTTGCCTATTTCTTTCTTAAATCTAAATGTGTCCAGTTTATACCAAATACTGCGAGTCCTGCCCTGTTGTTTTATTATGATGACCTTGTTTGCTTCACCCTTGTTATAGCCTTTGATCCACTTGAACCCTTCTATTAGATCACCCCGCACTCTGCGTCTTTCCAGAGAGTGTAAGTTTAGGTGCCTAAGCCTCTCTTCGTAAGGCAAATTTCCGAGTCCTTGTATAATTTTGGTCATTCTTCTCTGTACTGATTCTAGTGAATTTATGTCCATTCTGTAGGACGGAGACCAAAACTGTACCGCATAGTTAAGGATGGGTCTAACTATCGCTAGATAGAGTTTAATAATTACCTCTGCACTTCTATTCGTTACCGTCCAAGCAATGAAGCCTAATGCTCTATTAGCTTTATTTCTGGCGCTAATGCACTGCTTCCTGGTTTTAAGGTCCGGACTCACCAGAACTCCCAAGTCCCTCTCGCACTCAGATTTTTTTTAAAAACGTGTTATCTAAGTTGTATCTATTTTCGGGGTTGTGTAGCCCTACGTTTAACACGCTACACTTAGAGATATTGAAGTTCATTTGCCATTTCACCGACCATGTTAACAGTTTATTAAGATCATCCTGCAGAATCTGGGCGTCGTCTCCTGACCTAATTAGGCGTCCTATTTTAGTGTCGTCCGCAAACTTACTAACATCACTATTTATCCCTTCGTCTAAGTCGTTTATATACATAATGAACAACAAGGGACCCAAAACCGAGCCCTGGGGGACCCCGCTAGTAACATTGCCCCACCTAGATTTTATTCCATTTATGGTGACCCGCTGTTTTCTGTTACTAATCCAAGCTCTAATCCATTCTAACACTTTTCCTCCTATGCCATGGGCTTTGATTTTATTTAGTAGTCTCTGGTGTGGCACTTTGTCGAACGCTTTGCTAAAGTCAAGGTAAATAACATCGTAATTTTCATTGTTGTCTGATGCGTTATATACTTTAGTGTAAAAGGATAGAAGATTAGTCACATATGACTTACCCTTGGAGAACCCATGCTGTGAATCACGAATTAAATTATGTCCTTCAATGTGTTCTCTGAGTCTATTTACTATTATTGATTCAAGCATTTTTCCTATAACCGATGTCAAACTGATTGGCCTGTAGTTGCATATAGACGATCTATATCCCTTCTTAAAAACAGGAATAACGTTTGCCTGCCTCCAAGCAGTTGGAACAGAACCAGTGTCTACCGATTTATTGAATATTTCAGTTAACTGGTCGCAGATTTCAAATTTACACTCTTTAAGCATTCTTGGAAAAATTTCGTCTGGACCCGGAGATTTTGTAGCTTTAAGTCTGTCAATCTGCTTGACTACTTCTTTACTAATGCTGATATTAGTTAGACTACTTTCTTCATCCCCTCTGAAAATCGGATCGCAGTCAGGTACTTTATCTAACCTCTCATTAGTAAACACCGATAGAAAACAATTGTTAAACTCCTCACTCATTTTTTCTTCCGATTCTATCATGACATTGTCATCGTTTTTAATTGGTCCTATTCTTTCTTTATTTTTTGTTCTATAGAGGTGAAAGAAACCCTTTGGGTTGGATTTTGCTTGACTGGCAACCTTGATTTCATAATTACGTTTCGCTGTACGTGTATTCCTTTTAACCAGCTTTGCCATTTCGTTATATCTTGATCTAAGGTGTGATTCTCCGTTTTTTATTTTTACGTAAAGTCCTCTTTTCATTCCGATCTCATGTTTCAATCTGTCCGTCATCCATTTGGGAGTATTACTATTTTTCCGTATTGACTTTAGGGGGATAAATGTGTTTTGTGCATTAATAATTAGATCAGTTAGATTGTTATACAGTTCTTCTAAATTGCTGACCTGACTGTAGGGCCCTCGCCCCCAAATGACCAGACCTAAGGTATGCATATTACCCTCCGTGACCCGGACCTGACTACCAGCCCCGCA
>NC_134817.1:31972392-31977392 GCF_046742065.1 Oratosquilla oratoria | reverse complement strand
TATATATGTGCATATATATGTATATATATGTGCATATATGTATATATACATATATGTATATATATATATATATATATATATATATATATATATATTCTGGTTGAAATCAACTGCACTAGTTGCTTTAACAATCTTCAAGACTGTATTCTTTAATCTGGAGAATACTTTCCTATTAGCAACTGAGAGGGACTGGAAGTAGTCATTCATGACTCTCAAAAGAAACACACAACATGAAGCCTCCTCTACAGAAGCTGCTAGACCAAACGGACATTCTTCACAAGGAGTCTGCCTTCAGGAAGCTGCAGATTGCAGAAGCAGTATCCATTACTTGCCAGCGCCCTACCATCAACATACAGCAAGCTGCCGATTTTATTCTCCCTTCCGCGCGCCCTGTAAAGAATAACCCCCTCCAGGAACAACAAGCCCTTAGACAGCAGCAGCCCCGCGAACAAATGAAACATGTCCAGCTAGTTAATCAGCGCCTAGGACCAGTAACCAGAGCAGCAGCAAATCAGGCCAGAGCTTCTAGACAAAATACCACCCCCTTGGCTCCCGGACAAAATCCCACCCTCTTGGCTCCCAGACAAAATCCCACCCTCTTGACTCCCAGACAAAATCCCACCCTCTTGAACCCCAGATAAAATCCCTCCCTCTTGGCTCCTAGACAAAATCCCACCCCCCTTGGCTTCCAGACAAAATCCCACCCCCTTGGCTTCCAGACAAAATCCCACCCCCTTGGCTCCCAGACAAAATCCCACTCCCTTGGCTCCCGGACAAAATCCCATACTGCACCTCTCAGCCAATGAGATGCCAGTATTCCGTCTGAGCTAGGCAGGCTGAGCCTTATAAGCCCGCCCATCCAACCAGCGGTCATTATTCGTTGGAAGACCTTCAATACAGCAGAGCATCCTACAAAGCAGTCCTCACCCTGAAGACGCCTCACGACGAGGCGAAAAACTATAGTTTCGGTGGAGTCAATAGTTGTTCAATACTATTACTATGCAAAAATATATCAGTTGGCATACACTGTGTATATTCTTTTGAGAGTCATGAATGACTACTTCCAGTCCCTCTCAGTTGCTAATAGGAAAGTATTCTCCAGATTAAAGGATACAGTCTTGAAGATTGTTAAAGCAACTAGTGCAGTTGATTTCAACCAGAATTGTCTTAGAGAAAACCTGTGCCCCAGAAATATATATATATGTGTGTATATATATATATATATATATATTATATATATATGTATATATATACATATTGCAGAAACCACACGGAAATTAAAGTCGGAATACTGAACGTTTTCGTCTATTACGACATCCTCATAGTACAAGAAAGAAAAAATAGATCACAATATTTATACAGAAGTAAGAAAACTGGGAGAGATTATAGCCACATAAAACCTTCGGACATTTTACATACATACACATTCAATTACACATGGAAGTGTTAATGGTAATAATAAAATTAAAAAAAAATCATACACATTCATATGCACATGGAAATAAGAATGGTAATAGTAAAAAAAAAAAAAAAAAAGTCGAAGGAACAAAACCATGTGACCGAAAGGTCCATAGGACATTTGGTACAATTAGGAAACTTGGTACTGCCTTACTATCCTGTGATTATAAAATTGTTTAGTTAAACCAAAACACAAGTTAATATTATTATCAAATTGTACAAAAAGAACACAATATTTAACAGAAATAAAAAAAAATGGAAAGGTTATAGCCACATAAAACCTTCCGACGTTATACATACATACACACTCATATACACATAGAAATATTAATGGTAACAGTAAATGAAAAAATACATACACATTCATATACACATGGAAATAATAATGGTAATAGTAAAACAAAACAAAAATCGAAAGAACAAAACCATGTGGCCGAAAGGTCCATAGGACATTTGGCCTATAATCAGCTCTACTGGCTCCATTTCTTATAAATTATCTAAATGGCTAGTGTCCATTCTGAGCCCCCTTGTTGGATCCATTTCTCATTCTCACATTAAGAACAACGAAGATTTAATCAGCAAACTTAATAGTCTAGACCTTACTTATGATTTCAATTTAGTTTTGATGTTGATTCTTTATTTACACGTGTTCCTGTTTTTTATTTGCTTGAATTTTTAAGAAAAGAACTTCAGTCACATAACTTACCCTTACCTGTAGACATTATTATCAATTTGATTAAACTTTGTGTGGTTAACTAAATTTGTTTTTAATGGTGAATTTTATGTTCAAAAATTTGGTATGGCTATGGAAAATCCCTTATCCCCAGTTTTAAGCAATTTGTATATGGAGTTCTTTGAAAGGGAATTGTTACCTTGTATTCTCCCCCGTAAAGTCATCTGGTATCGATATGTCGATGACATTTTATGTATTTGGCCTACTGATATTAATTTGGACAATTTTCTTATTAAATTAAATGACTTAGTGCCTTCTATTAAATTCAAAATTGAGGTAGAACAAGATAACAAATTGCCATTTTTAGATGTTTCTATTATTAGAAAAGATAGATGTTTTAGGTTTGACATTTTTAGGAAACCAACCAATGTTTTGTCATATGTTCATTTCTATTCTACATATCATATTAATACTAAGGTTTCTGTTTTTTCATCCATGTTTTTAAGAGCTTATAGAATTTGTAGTCCAGAATTTTTAGACCAATAAATAAGAAAAATATATGACATTGCATCGGGTTTGAAATATCCAAAATATGTTATAGATAAAGCACAACATAGGGCAAGGAAGTCTTATTTCAATACAACCCGAAAAGATACTTTTTGTAAGAAAAATCTTTTAGTTATTCCCTTTCATGATAATCTTGTAAGACTTCCTCGCATCCTTAAGGAGTTTAATATTAATGTTATTTTCAAAAACTACCATCAAAGAACTCCTTATATAAAATTCCCCTTGTAATAATGTAGGATGTGTTTATAGTATTCCCTGTAAAAACTGTAACTCCTGTTATATTGGCCAAACAGGTAAAGAATTAAATATTAGGATGAAACAACACAGGTACAGTATAAGGACGGGCCAAATGTCCAGTGGGGTTTGTGTCCATGTTAGGGACACAAACCACAACATTGACTGGGACAACGTTAAGAAAATTGTTGATTGTAATTCAGCTTTAGATAGGAACATCATTGAATCCTGTTTCTTGAAGAAAAATTTTGATAATAATATTAACTTGAGTTTAGGCTTATTTAAACTAGACAATTTTATAATTAATAGGATAGTAAAACAGTACCAAATTTCCTAATTGTACCAAATGTCCTGTGGGCCTTTCGGCCACATGGTTTTGTTCTTTTGTATTTTTTTTTTTTTTTACTATCACCATTATTATTTCCATGTGTATATCAATGTGTATGGATTTCTGTTAAATATTGTGTTCTGTTTGTACAATTTGATAATAATATTAACTTGTGTTTTGGTTTAACTAAACAATTTTATAATCATAGGATAGTAAAGCAGTACCAAGTTTTCCAATTGTACCAAATGTCCTATGGACCTTTCGGCTACATGGTTTTGTTCTTTCGATTTTTTTTTTTTTTTACCATTACCATTCTTATTTCCATGTATATATGAATGTGTATGATTTTTTCAATTTTATTATTACCATTAACATTTCCATGTGTAATTGAATATGTATGTATTTATAATGTCCCAAGGTTTTATGTGGCTATAACTTCTCCCAGTTTTCTTACTTCTGTATAGATATTGTGTTCTATTTTTTCTTTATTGTACTCTGAGGATGTCGTAATAGACGAAAACGTTCAGTATTCCGACTTTAATTTCCCTGTTGTTTCTTCAATATCTTTTCGTCACGCGTTATTGTGATTATTTTTGCAATATATATGTATATATGTATGCAGAAAAAACACTGGAAGCGTGTGATCTTGAAAATGCAAGGTTGACCACGAATAAAAACAATTAAAGCAGAGCGCTTTCGTGTATTCACATCTTCAGTGTGTGTATGTGTGTGTGTGTATGTTTGTGTGTGTGTGTGTGCGTGTGGGTGTGTGCGTGTGTGTGTGTGTGTGTGTGTCTATGGTGTGTGTGTGTGTGTGTGTGTGTCTGAGTGTATTACACGCACACACACATTCATAATCCAAACATACATTTCAAATTACGTGTACACGGTTTACATTACATATACGCATTTCAATTACACATGTCCACATGCCATATTATGTATTTAAGCCCATAACATATATGAGCATTTTACTTTATACGTGCACATTCCTTACTCTACATGTATACTTCGTATTATACATGCGTGGATACACACACATACAGGCACAGCGAGAGACAAAGAGAAAATTTATCCAGATATATATATTCTAAAGAGCCGAAAAGAGAGGATCACAGGGCCGCCCCGCGAAGAAAAGAACAAAGAGAAAATGTCCATTTCGAAGAGAAGTTCATCTAGTGTAGAGAATCTCAGTGTCTTGAGAGGCGTTTACAAACTTCTATATTTACTAACACATAAGCACCAGACTATTTCATTCAGCTTGTCTTAATGAATATCACCACTTTGAAGAATTCCATGAATCCAGTGCTTAATGTCAACAGACTTTATTCAGCTGAGGGGCTGCCCCTGATATAGGAGCTCCGGGATGTCGTTAAATCCCCTTTTTTGAGTTGAAGTGGGCTGGGGATCACAGGATGCGACCTGAACAATCTGTATTAAGGCGTGTTCGGAAAGTTATATTTATAACATTTCATAATTTTGAAAGGAGCTTCAATGGGCTTCTTGTGCAATGGCTGTTGATTGTGGTTTGTCCTCTGGAACTGGAAGATGGCCCCACGAACTGACTTCTGAAGACGTTTCTTCGCCTCTGGGCGTCCTGTTCAAAATGGCGAACTCTGAACAAAAGGCCACGGTACGCTTTTTCAATTGTTTGGGCTTTTTCCATCAGGGCTGTTTTTTCTAACTGGGCGAAGCTGATGCGAGCTTTGAACGAGAGCTCGCGCTGCTCGTTTTCGATTT
>NC_134817.1:31957392-31967392 GCF_046742065.1 Oratosquilla oratoria | reverse complement strand
GACGTTTCTTCGCCTATGGGCGTCCTGTACAAAATGGCGAACTCTGAACAAAAGGCCACGGTACGCTTTTTCAATTTTTTGGGCTTTTTCTATCAGGGCTGTTTTTTCTAACTGGGCGAAGCTGATGCGAGCTTTGAACGAGAGATTTCGCTGCTCGTTTTCGATTTTGTGGGCTTTTTCTAAAAGGGCTATTTTCTCTAAGTGGGCGTCCGTGTCGGCCCTCGCCTTGTGCAGATCCTTTTCCAGCATCTTTATTTGTGCACTGAATTCCAGTTTTCGTATCTTTTCTCTGAATATGATACTCTGGAACGTGTTAGCCCTGGTGGCCAATTTTCTTTCCTGTCGCCTAAAACGTTCTTCACGTTCTTCGGCCAACTTGGAGACCTTATTCAAGGACTCCTGAGCTTCCAGAAGCTTGCCTTGAGTCTCGAGGTGAGCAATTTGTTCTTCATTAAACTCGGCCTTGAGACGATGTACCTCTTCCTCGAGAAGGGTCATCCTTTCCTGTTGTCGGGCGAGCTTTTTCAATTGGTCCTCTATGCTTATGGGCTGTTGTTGGGCTTCCTTTGACTGCTGCTCGTTGGCCAGCCTTTCAAAGAGGACCTTGCTTTTGAAGGTAAGTTCTTCGATGTCGTCTCTGTTGTCCTCAAGGTCAGAGAGAGCATCCACGAACTCTTCTTGGCTCTCGAGCTCTCTCCTTTTGGTCTCGAAGCCGGTGTAAAAGTCCTCCCAGTCGGACATCCTCGGGTCTTCGATCTCGACCTCCGTCCTTCGAACTCCTCGACGGAAGATCGGGAGAAGGTCGCCAAGCAAAAAACCTTTCTCGACAGCGGCGCAGAAAGTGTTGCCCATAGCTCTTGGCAATTTCCCAAGAGTCGAATTCCCTCGAGTTTCAAACAACAGAAGAAAAAATGCAGAAGGGAGATGACCATGAACGTATAAGCGCGCGCGCGCTCGCGTGTGTGAGTGTGTGTGTGTGTGTGTGTGTGTGTGTGTGTGTGTGTGCGTGTACCTAATTATAGTATACAGGCGAGGAGTAACAATCGTGTATAGCTCCAGCTTTGTGTGTGTGTGTATGTGTGTGTGTGTGTAAGTGTGTGTGTGTGTGTGTGTGTGCGCGCGCGCAGTGCAATCACCTGTAACCCTGTGAATACGAATGGAGCTCTATCTTTCTTTCTCTCTTTCTCTCTCACTCACTCTTTCCTTTTTCTTATTCCTCTACATCGTATTGCTTTTGTCCGTAACATCGTAATTAACCTCTCTACATTTAAGGGCAATTCCTAATAACAACAGTAACGCCCTACAACCTGAAGGCAGCGTCACACAGGACAAATTTTCCGTCAGTTGTCGTGGATTCCACCGACTCAAAAAAGCTTTCACTTTGAATATTTTTCATATTTTTCTGTATGTATATGTATATATATATGTATGTATACATATATATGTATATATATATATGTATATATATATATATGTATAATATATGTATATATATATGTATGTATATATATATATAATGTATATATATATGTATGTATATATGTATGTGTATATATATATATATATGTATATATATGTATGTATATATGTATGTATATATATGTATATATATATATGTATATATATGTATATATGTATATGTATGTATATATATGTATATATATACGTATATATATATACACATTCATATGCACATGGAAATAAGAATGGTAATAGTAACAAACAAAAAAAAAAAAAAGTCGAAGGAACAAAACCATGTGACCGAAAGGTCCATAGGACATTTGGTACAATTAGGAAACTTGGTACTGCTTTACTATCCTATGATTATAAAAAATTTTAGTTAAACCAAAAAACAAGTTAATATTATTATCAAATTGTACAAACAGAATACAATATTTAACAGAAATAAGAAAACTGGAAAGGTTATAGCCACATAAAACCTTCCGACGTTTTAAATACATACACACTCATATACACATAGAAATATTAATGGTAACAGTAAATGAAAAAATACATACATATTCATATACACATAGAAATAATAATGGTAATAGTAAAAAAAAAAAAAAAAAAAAAATCGAAAGAACAAAACCATGTGGCCGAAAGGTCCATAGGACATTTGGCCTATAATCAGCTCTACTGGCTCCATTTCTTATAAATTATATAAATGGCTAGTGTCCATTCTGAGCCCCCTTGTTGGATCCGTTTCTCATTCTCACATTAAGAACAACGAAGATTTAATAAGCAAACTTAATAGTCTAGACCTTACTTATGATTTCAAGTTAGTTAGTTTATGTTAATTCTTTATTTACACGTGTTCCTGTTTTTTATTTGCTTGAATTTCTAAGAAAAGAACTTCAGTCACATAACTTACCCTTACCTGTAGACATTATTACCAATTTGATTAAACTTTGTGTGGTTAACTAAATTTGTTTTTAATGGTGAATTTTATGTTCAAAAATTTGGTATGGCTATGGAAAATCCCTTATCCCCAGTTTTAAGCAATTTGTATATGGAGTTCTTTGAAAGGGAATTGTTACCTTGTATTCTCCCCCGTAAAGTCATCTGGTATCGATATGTCGATGACATTTTATGTATTTGGCCTACTGATATTAATTTGGACAATTTTCTTATTAAATTAAATGACTTAGTGCCTTCTATTAAATTCAAAATTGAGGTAGAACAAGATAACAAATTGCCATTTTTAGATGTTTCTATTATTAGAAAAGATAGATGTTTTAGGTTTGACATTTTTAGGAAACCAACCAATGTTTTGTCATATGTTCATTTCTATTCTACATATCATATTAATACTAAGGTTTCTGTTTTTTCATCCATGTTTTTAAGAGCTTATAGAATTTGTAGTCAAGAATTTTTAGACCAATAAATAAGAAAAATATATGACATTGCATCGGGTTTGAAATATCCAAAATATGTTATAGATAAAGCACAACATAGGGCAAGGAAGTCTTATTTCAATACAACCCGAAAAGATACTTTTTGTAAGAAAAATCTTTTAGTTATTCCCTTTCATGATAATCTTGTAAGACTTCCTCGCATCCTTAAGGAGTTTAATATTAATGTTATTTTCAAAAACAGTACCATCAAAGAACTCCTTATATAAAATTCCCCTTGTAATAATGTAGGATGTGTTTATAGTATTCCCTGTAAAAACTGTAACTCCTGTTATATTGGCCAAACAGGTAAAGAATTAAATATTAGGATGAAACAACACAGGTACAGTATAAGGACGGGCCAAATGTCCAGTGTGGTTTGTGTCCATGTTAGGGACACAAACCACAACATTGACTGGGACAACGTTAAGAAAATTGTTGATTGTAATTCAGCTTTAGATAGGAACATCATTGAATCCTGTTTCTTGAAGAAAAATTTGATAATAATATTAACTTGAGTTTAGACAATTTTATAATTAATAGGATAGTAAAACAGTACCAAATTTCCTAATTGTACAAAATGTCCTGTGGGCCTTTCGGCCACATGGTTTTGTTCTTTTGTATTTTTTTTTTTTTTTTACTATTACCATTATTATTTCCATGTGTATATGAATGTGTATGGATTTCTGTTAAATATTGTGTTCTGTTTGTACAATTTGATAATAATATTAACTTGTGTTTTGGTTTAACTAAACAATTTTATAATCATAGGATAGTAAAGCAGTACCAAGTTTTCCAATTGTACCAAATGTCCTATGGACCTTTCGGCTACATGGTTTTGTTCTTTCGATTTTTTTTTTTTTTTACCATTACCATTCTTATTTCCATGTATATATGAATGTGTATGATTTTTTCAATTTTATTATTACCATTAACATTTCCATGTGTAATTGAATATGTATGTATTTATAATGTCCCAAGCTTTTATGTGGCTATAACTTCTCCCAGTTTTCTTACTTCTGTATAGATATTGTGTTCTATTTTTTCTTTCTTGTACTCTGAGGATGTCGTAATAGACGAAAACGTTCAGTATTCCGACTTTAATTTCCCTGTGGTTTCTGCAATATCTTTTCGTCACGCATTATTGTGATTATTTTTGCAATATATATGTATATATATGTATATATGTATGCAGAAAAAACACTGGAAGCGTGTGTTCTTGAAAATGCAAGGTTCACCACGAATAAAAACTATTAAAGCAGAGCGCTTTCGTATATTCACATCTTCAGTGTGTGTATGTGTTTGTGTGTGTGTGTGTGCGTGTGTGTGTGTGCGTGTGTGTGTGTGTGTGTGTGTGTGTGGTGTGTGTCTGTGTGTGTGTGTGTGTGTCTGTGTGTATACACGCACACCCACATTCATAATCCAAACATACATTTCAAATTACGTGTACACGTTTTACATTACATATGCGCATTTCAATTACACATGTCCACATGCCATATTATGTATTTAAGCCCATAACATATATGAGCATTTTACTTTATACGTGCACATTCCTTACTCTACATGTATACTTCGTATTATACATGCGTGGATACACACACATACAGGCACAGCGAGAGACAAAGAGAAAATTTATCCAGATATATATATTCTAAAGAGCCGAAAAGAGAGGATCACAGGGCCGCCCCGCGAAGAAAAGAACAAAGAGAAAATGTCCATTTCGAAGAGAAGTTCATCTAGTGTAGAGAATCTCAGTGTCTTGAGAGGCGTTTACAAACTTCTATATTTACTAACACATAAGCACCAGACTATTTCATTCAGCTTGTCTTAATGAATATCACCACTTTGAAGAATTCCATGAATCCAGTGCTTAATGTCAACAGACTTTATTCAGCTGAGGGGCTGCCCCTGATATAGGAGCTCCGGGATGTCGTTAAATCCCCTTTTTTGAGTTGAAGTGGGCTGGGGATCACAGGATGCGACCTGAACAATCTGTATTAAGGCGTGTTCGGAAAGTTATATTTATAACATTTCATAATTTTGAAAGGAGCTTCAATGGGCTTTCTTGTGCAATGGCTGTTGATTGTGGTTTGTCCTCTCGAACTGGAAGATGGCCCCACGAACTGACTTCTGTAGACGTTTCTTCGCCTCTGGGCGTCCTGTTCAAAATGGCGAACTCTGAACAAAAGGCCACGGTACGCTTTTTCAATTGTTTGGGCTTTTTCCATCAGGGCTGTTTTTTCTAACTGGGCGAAGCTGATGCGAGCTTTGAACGAGAGCTCGCGCTGCTCGTTTTCGATTTTGTGAGCTTTTTGTAAAAGGGCTATTTTTTCTAAGTGGGCGTCCGTGTCGGCCTTCGCCTTCTGCAGATCCTTTTCCAGCATATTTATGTGGGCACTGAATTCCAGTTTTCGTATCTTTTCTCTGAATATGATACTCTGGAACGTGTTAGCCCTGGTCGCCAATTTTCTTTCCTCTCGCCTAAAACGTTCTTCCCGTTCTTCTGCCAACTTGGAGACTCTATTGAAGGACTCTTGAGCTTCCAGAAGCTTGCCTTGAGTCTCGAGGTGAGCAATTTGCTATTCATGAAGTACGGCCTTGAGACGATGTACCTCTTCCTCGAGAAGGGTCATCCTTTCCTGTTGTCGGGCGAGCTTTTTCGGTTGGTCCTCTATGCTTATGGGCTTTAGTTGGGCTTCCTTTGACTGCTTCTCGTTGGCCAGCCTTTCAAAGAGGACCTCGTTCTTGAAGTTAAGTTCTTTGACGTCGTCTCTGTTGTCCTCAAGGTCAGAGAGAGCATCCAAGAACTCTTCTTTGCTCTCGAGCTCGCTCCTAGTAGTCTCGAAGCCGGCGTAAATGTCCTCCTATTCGGACATCCTCTGGTCTTCGATCTCGACCTCCGTCCTTGGAACTCCTCGACGGAAGATCGGTAGAAGGTCGCCAAGCACAAAAACTTTCTCGACAACGGCGCAGAAAGTGTTACCCATAGCTCTTGGCAATTTCCCAAGAGTCGAATTCCCTCGAGTTTCAAACTACAGAAGAAAAAATGCAGAAGGGAGATGACCATGAACGTATTAGCGCGCGCGCGCTCGCGTGTGTGTGTGTGTGTGTTTGTGTGTGTGTGTGTGTGTGTATGTGTGTACCTAATTATAGTATACAGTCGAGGAGTAACAATCGTGTATAGCTCTAGCTTTGTGTGTGTGTGTGTGTGTGTGTGTGTGTGTGTGTGTGTGTGCGTGCGCGCGCGTGCGCAGTGCAATCACCTGTAACCCTGTGAATACGAATGAAGCTCTCTCTCTCTCTCTCTCTTTCTCTCTCTCTCTCACACTTTCCTTTTTCTTATTCCTCTATATCGTATTGCTTTTGTCCGTAATCATCGTAGATAACCTCTACATTTAAGGGCAATTCCTAATAACAACAGTAACGCCCTACAACCTGAAGGTAGCGTCACACAGGACAAATATATATACAGTATGTATGTATAAGAACATAAGAATAAAGGAGACTGCAAGAGACCATAAGGCCTACACTAGGCAGCTCCGTATCCATCACCACCTGTCATCCCCATCCATAAAGTTGTCTAATCGTTTTTTAAAACAACTGGTAGTTTCAGCGCTTACTACATGGTTACTAAGTTTATTCCATTCATCGACTACCGTATTAGTAAACCAATTCTTGCCTATTTCCTTAAATCTAAATTTGTCCAGTTTATATCCATTACTGCGAGTCCTGCCCTGTTGTTTTATTATGATGACCTTGTTTGCTTCACCCTTGATATAACCTTTGATCTACTTGAACATTTCTATTAGATCACCCCGCACTCTACGTCTTTCCAGAGAGTGTAAGTTTAGGTGCCTAAGCCTCTCTTCGTAAGGCAAATTTCCGAGTCCATGTATCATTTTGGTCATTCTTCTCTGTACTGATTCTAGTGAATTGATGTCCATTCTATTGGACGGAGACCAAAACTGTACCGCATTGTCAAGGATGGGTCTAACTATCGCTAGATAGAGTTTAATAATTACCTCTGCACTTCTATTCGTTACCGTCCTAGCAATGAAGCCTAATGCTGTGTTAGCTTTATTTGTGGCGCTAATGCACTGTTTCCTGGTTTTGAGGTCCGGACTCACAAGAACACCCAAGTCCCTCTCGCACTCAGATTTGTCTAAAAAAGTGTTATCTAAATTGTATCTATTTTCGGGGTTGTGTAGCCCTAAGTTTAACACGTATGTATATATATGTATGTATATATATATATATATATGTATATATATGTATATGTATATATATATATGTATATATATGTATGTATATATATATGTATATATATATATATATGTATAAATATATGTTTATATATATGTATATATATCTATATGTATATATATATGTATATATATGTATATGTATATATTGGATATATATGTATATGTATTTATGATATGTATATATATGTATATGTATATATATATGTATATATATGTATATATATATATGTATATGTATATAATATATGTATATATATGTGTATATATATGTATGTATATATGTATATGTATATATATGTATATATTATATATATATGTATATATATTTATATGTATATATATATGTATATGTATATATATATATATTTCACAAGACGAAAATGTAGTAGCACATTTAGTAAAATGTTTTAAATAACCCACTGTCGGAGAAACAAAGCAAAAGAAACAGACGAACTGTATATTTCGACCACTACTGTGGTCCTCTTCAGCAGATAGGTACAAGGTAAGATGTACAAGAATATATACAGTGAGAGAGGTACAAAGTGGGAACAAGGGGAGGTGGCTCAAGTCACATGTCCGAGGTGGGGCGAACTCGGGAATTGTAACAATTTATTCACTGCATAAGTTGTAATACTATCAGGTGACCATTGCCCTTTTGATGTGTTGAAATTTGGCAAGTTTTTAATGAGGAAAGATTCGACCATCTTGCTCCTAAAGATACAATTGGATTTATAAATTATTTCTGGTTTCTTCCAATCTATGAGGTGATCCTTTGTTGATGTATGGAGGAAGACCGCGGAGTTGTTTTGTGGATACCTAACAGAGTTTTTGTGCTCTTTTACTCTGGTATTGAGGTCCCTACCAGTTTGACCCCAGTAAACCTCATTACAATCTTTACAAGGTAGTTACAAGGTAGTTACAAGGTTATTATCTGATTTGGGTCTATGATATATATATATATATATATATATGTATATATATATGTGTGTATGTATATATGTATATATATGTGGGTGTATATATATGTATATATATATATATATTTATATATATATGTATATATATGTGTATATATACATATGTGCATATATATATGTATTTATATATATATATATATATATACATATATATATATATCTGCATATATATATATGTATATATGTAAATATATATATATATATATGTGTGTATGTGTGTGTATATGTATATATATATGTGTGTATATGTATATATGTATATATATATGTATATATATATGTATATAATATATATACATATGTATATATATAAATATATATATATATATATGTATATATAAATGTATATATATATATGTATATATCTATGTATATATATATATATATGGGTATTTATATATATGTATATGTATATATATATATATATATATATGTATATATATATATGCATGTATATATATATATATATATATGTATAGATATGTATATACACTGTACATATGTATATATATATATATGTATATATATATATATGTATATATATATATATATATATATACATATATATGCAGCTCTATCTATCTATCTCACTCACGCTTTCCTTTTTCTTATTCCTCTATATCGTATTGCTTTTGTCTGTAACATCGTAATTAACCTCTCTACATTTAAGGTCAATTCCAATAACAACAGTAACGCCCTACAACACTGAAGGCAGCGTCACACAGGACAAATTTTCCGTCAGTTGTCGCGGATTCCACCGACTCAGTAAAGACTTCACTTTGAATATTTTTCACATTTCTCTGTATATATATGTATGTATATATATACATTTATATATATATACACACACATATATATATATATATACATATGTATATATATATGTATATATATATATATGTACATATATAACTGTATATATATATATATATATATGTACATATATAACTGTATATATATATATATATATGTATATATATGTATAATATATATATATGTATATATATGTATATGTATATATATATATGTGTATATATATATATATATATATATATATATGTAGAAAAAAGACTGGAAACGTGTGTTCCTGAAAATGCAAGGTTCACCACGAATGAAAACTATTAAAGCAGAGCGCCTTCGGGTATTCACATCTTCAGTGTGTGTATGTGTGTGTGTGTGTGTGTGTGTGTGTGTGTGTGTGTGTGTGTGTGTTTGTGTGTGTGTGTCTGCGTGTGTGTGTGGTGTGTGTCTGTGTGTGTGTGTGTATGTGTGTGTGTGTGTGATGTGTGTGTATGTGTATACACGGACACAATCATTCATAATCCAAACATACATTTCAAATTACGTGTACACGTCTTACATTACATATACGCTTTTCAATTACACATATCCACATGCCATAATATGTATTTAAGACCATAACATATATGAGCATTTTACTTTATACGTGCACATTCCTTACTCTACATGTATACTTCTTATTATACATGCGTGCATACACACACATACACATACAGGCACAGCGAGAGACAAAGAGAAAATTTATCCAGATATATTTATTTTAAAGAGCCGAAAAGAGAGGATCACAGGGCCGCCCCGCGAAGAAAAGAACAAAGAGAAAATATCCATTTCGTGGAGAAGTTCATCTAGTGTAGAGAATCTCAGTGTCTTGAGAGGCGTTTAGAAACTTTTATATTTTTCTAACACATAAGCACCAGACTATTTCATTCAGCTTGTCTTAATGAATATCACCACTTTGAAGAATTCCATGAATCCAGTGTTTAATGGCAACAGACTTTATTCAGCTGAGGGGCTGCCCCTGATATAGGGGCTCCGGGAAGTCGTTAAATCCCCTTTTTTG
>NC_134817.1:31924892-31929892 GCF_046742065.1 Oratosquilla oratoria | reverse complement strand
ATTTGGAGATCTTGAGGCTTCTTATTCATGTCGGGGTTGCTGTGTTTGATATGGAACGCTTCGATAATCACAAGTCTTTTGAGGTCTTTTTCCGTGGCAATAATGGAAGTATCCTTTACGAGGTCTTCTCTTGTGAGTCGTATTTGGTGGTGGTTACTGTAATGATTTTTGATGGCACCTGCAGATAAATGAAGAGTAAGCCTTCTCGATACTTTAGTAGTAGTCGTTCCAATATTCGACGCATGAGGCTCACAGTCCTCATATTGCCATACAAATTTGTATACGGCATGACTACGTTGAAGGAGAGGGCCTTCAGGAGTGGTGTTATTTCTCATGATCAGGTTACTAATCCTCTTGTTTTTGTAGAAAATGACCAGATTAAACTAACGCTCTCGTTAATAGGTTTGACATTTCTTTTAATTATGTCCTTGATAATACGCTCCTCGGTCTTATACGAGCTTGACATCTGAGACTTATAATATAAATTAATTTTGTTGCTAGGAGGGATGATCTGTAAGGAGTTGCTTTTCTGGTTATACCACTTGAAAATGAAGTCGTGTAACAACGAAACGTTGGTACCGAAATATCTACTAGTTTGACTATCCTGCCTCAGTGTTGAAATGTCCTTTGCTGATCTTCTACATAGATTGCCTCTTGAAATACGTCGCCTTGTTCGCAGTATTGCACAAGTTAACAAGAAAATTGTGAGTTGTCATCATGCTAATATATACAACATTTCTTACCAGAGGGAGAACCTCCTGCCTAAGTATACGCATATGTATATATATACATATACATATATATATGTATATATATATGTGTATATATATATGTATATATGTATATATATATGTATATATATACATATATATATTGTATATGTATATATATATGTATATATATGTATATGTATATATATATGTATATGATATGTATATATATATATATATTATGGGAGAAAGCATACGCTGGACTCGACGTTCGTCAATTTATTCCGACGTTTCGAACCCTGTCCGGGGTTCGTCTTCAGGGTAATACAGTGGTAGCAATGGAAATGTACATAAATAAGGGGAATTTGGTACACTGGGACAGGTCTCCACAGTAACCGTTATAATCCAACGCAGTTAAACCAAATCAAAAACACAAATGAGAAACAAATATAAATAAAACTGTAAAATAACAGGTGCAATACTTCCTTGAAAACATTCACCGAGTTTACCATAGAAAAATATGTATATATATATAAAGAAAATACAGTGAAAGTTGTAAGGATTCACCCCGCTACCGATGGGTCGCACCACTGTGCACTCCCGTGGAACAAATGTCCCGCGTAGCATGTATATCACGAATAAAAGAAATTGGAACAAGAACACAAAATCCATCAATACCATAAACATACAAAAAAGGAAGAGTACACATTGAAATAAATAAGAAAAGCAGTATGAAAAAATGTCCCCCAAGATTGGGCATAAAGGCTGTACGACGTGGCATGCCACAACGATACGCGGAACAAAAGTCATGTAACGCATGCCACCACCGTTAGTAAATTGCCATTCCTGGATGTCATGGTGACGAGAAGCGGGTCCACACTGATGACGGGGGTTTATAGAAAGGACACCCATACAGACCGACTTCTGGACTATGGCAGCTGTCATCCGACCACCCACAAAAGAAGTGTGATTAAGACTCTGTGGTCTAGGGTGGAAAAGGTGTGTTCCACGGAAGATAGCAAGAGGAAGGAGAGGAGTCACCTGAAGAAGGTATTTAGGGACAACGGCTACCCGAATTCGGTGGTAAAAAGGTGGACGGCACGACAACAGAGGGGAAGGATGGACGACAGACGACCGGACGCGACGCGGGTCACGGTCCCTTACTTGAAAGGGGCTTCTGAGGTAGCGGCCAGACTGCTAAGGAAACATGGTGTTGAAATAGCACACAAACCGAGGAACACTCTACATAGGGCCCTGACCAAAATTAAGGACACTGTGAGCCAAACGGACCGAATAGGGGTGGTTTACGATATTAGGTGCAAGGACTGCGAGACACATTATGTTGGGGAAACGAGCAAGAAATTGGCGACAAGACTGATAGAACACCAGAGGGCTGTCAGTAGAAAGGACATGAGTTCGGCCGTCTCAAGACACTGCGAGGAAACGGGACACGAAATGGACTGGCAAAACGCGGAAGTGAAATACGGAGGTAGTGGAAAAAGCACCAGGTTATTCTTGGAAGCTTGGTCAAGTGATGATAGTAGTGTCAATAGGTGCATCACTTTAAACCCAATTTATAAGGGGGCGAAGGATAGGCTGGAGAGGAAGCTTACTTCTTAAATATGTTTGTGTTGTGTGTTTTATTTGTTTTTGTTTCGACATGACGGTAGTGTGTTTCTTGATGTGTTTCGTATCATTCCATTTTATTTTTATTATTTTTATGTATGTAATTTTATTTATTTATGAAATTTACTAACGGTGGTGGCATGCGTTACATGACTTTTGTTCCGCGTATCGTTGTGGCATGCCACGTCGTACAGCCTTTTTGCCCAATCTTGGGGGACATTTTTTCATACTGCTTTTCTTATTTATTTCAATGTGTACTCTTCCTTTTTTGTATGTTTATGGTATTGATGGATTTTGTGTTCTTGTTCCAATTTCTTTTATTCGTGATATACATGCTACGCGGGACATTTGTTCCACGGGAGTGCACAGTGGTGCGACCCATCGGTAGCGGGGTGAATCCTTACAACTTTCACTGTATTTTCTTTATATATATATACATATTTTTCTATGGTAAACTCGGTGAATGTTTTCAAGGAAGTATTGCACCTGTTATTTTACAGTTTTATTTATATTTGTTTCTCATTTGTGTTTTTGATTTGGTTTAACTGCGTTGGATTATAACAGTTTTGTGGAGACCTGTCCCAGTGTACCAAATTCCCCTTATTTATGTACATTTCCATTGCTACCACTGTATTACCCTGAAGACGAACCCCGGACAGGGTTCGAAACGTCGGAATAAATTGACGAACGTCGAGTCCAGCGTATGCTTTCTCCCATAATAATGGTTCCTGGACTCCAGCTATTTACGTACATATATATTGTATATGTATATATATATGTATATAAATGTATATGTGTATATATATATGTATGTATATATATGTATATGTATATATATATGTATACATATATATATATTTATATATATATGTTTATATATATATATATATATATATATTTATATATATATATTTATATATATATATATATATATATATATATATATATATGTGTGTGTGTGTGTGTGTGTGTGTGTGTGTGTGTGTGTGTGTGCAGAAAAAACACTGGAAGCGTGTGTTCTTGAAAATGCAAGGTTGACCACGAATAAAAACTATTAAAGCAGAGCGCTTTCGTGTATTCACATCTTCAGTGTGTGTATGTGTCTGTGTGTGTGTATGTGTGTGTGTGTGTGTGTGTGTGTGTGTGTGTGTGTGTGTGATATGTGTCTGTGTGTATACATGCACACACACATTCATAATCCAAACATACATTTCAAATTACGTGTACACGTTTTACATTACATATACGCATTTCAATTACACATGTCCACATGCCGTATTATGTATTTAAGCCCATGACATATATGAGCATTTTACTTTATACGTGCACATTCCTTACTCTACATGTATACTTCGTATTATACATGCGTGCATACACACACATACATATACAGGCACAGCGAGGGACAAAGAGAAAATTTATCCAGATATATATATTTTAAAGAGCCGAAAAGAGAGGATCACAGGGCCGCCCCACGAAGAAAAGAACAAAGAGAAAATGTCCATTTCGAAGAGAAGTTCATCTAGTGTAGAGAATGTAAATGACTTGAGAGGCGTTTACAAACTTCTATATTTTTCTAACACATAAGCACCAGACTATTTCATTCAGCTTGTCTTAATGAATATCACCACTTTGAAGAATTCCATAAAACCAGTGTTTAATGCCAGCAGACTTTATTCAGCTGAGGGGCTGCCCCTGATATAGGGGCTCCGGGAAGTCGTTAAATCCCCTTTTTTTAGTTGAAGTGAGCTGGGGATGACAGGATGCGACCTGAACGATCTGTATTAAGGCGTGTTCGGAAAGTTATATTTATAACATTTCATAATTTTGAAAGGAGCTTCAATGGGCTTCTTGTGCAATGGCTGTTGTTTCTGATTTCTCCTCTCGAACTGGAAGATGGCCCCACGAACTGACTTCTGAAGACGTTTCTTCGCCTATGGGCATCCTGTTCAAAATGGCGAACTCTGAAGAAAAGGCCACGGTACGCTTTTTCAATTTTTTGGGCTTTTTCTATCAGGGCTGTTTTTTCTAACTGGGCGAAGCTGATGCGAGCTTTCAACGAGAGCTCGCGCTGCTCGTTTTCGATTTTGTGGGCTTTATCTAAAAGGGCTATTTTTTGTAAGTGGGCGTCCGTGTCGGCCTTCGCCTTCTGCAGATCCTTTTCCAGCATCTTTATTTGTGCACTGAATTCCAGTTTTCGTATCTTTTCTCTGAATATGATACTCTGGAACGTGTTAGCCCTGGTGGCCAATTTTCTTTCCTCTCGCCTAGAACGTTCTTCCCGTTGTTCTGCCAACTTGGAGACTCTATTCAAGGACTATTGAGCATCCAGAAGCTTGCCTTGAGTCTCGAGGTGAGCAATTTGTTCTTCATTAAGCTCGGCCTTGAGACGATGTACCTCTTCCTCGAGAAGGGTCATCCTTTCCTGTTGTCGGGCGAGCCTTTTCAGTTGGTCCTCTATGCTTATGGGCTGTTGTTGGGCTTCCTTTGACTGCTGCTCGTTGGCCAGCCTTTCAAAGAGGACCTCGTTCTTGAAGCTAAGTTCTTCGATGTCGTCTCTGTTGTCCTCAAGGTCAGAGAGAGCATCCACGAACTCTTCTTTGCTCTCGAGCTCGCTCCTATTGGTCTCGAAACCGGCGTAAATGTCCTCCGAGTCGGACATCC
>NC_134817.1:31914892-31917392 GCF_046742065.1 Oratosquilla oratoria | reverse complement strand
CTCTTCGCCTATGGGCGTCCTGTTCAAAATGGCGAACTCTGAACAAAAGGCCACGGTACGCTTTTTCAATTTTTTGGGCTTTTTCTATCAGGGCTGTTTTTTCTAACTGGGCGAAGCTGATGCGAGCTTTGAACGAAAGCTCGCGCTGCTCGTTTTCGATTTTGTGGGCTTTATCTAAAAGGGTTATTTTTTGTAAGTGGGCGTCCGTGTCGGCCTTCGCCTTGTGCAGATCCTTTTCCAGCATCTTTATTTGGGCACTGAATTCCAGTTTTCGTATCTTTTCTCTGAATATGATACTCTGGAACGTGTTAACCCTAGTCGCCAATTTTTCTTTCCTGTCGCCTAAAACGTTCTTCCCGTTCTTCTGCCAACTTGGAGACTCTATTCAAGGACTCTTGAGCTTCCAGAAGCTTGCCTTGAGTCTCGAGGTGAGCAATTTGTTCTTCATTAAGCTCGGCCTTGAGACGATGTACCTCTTCCTCGAGAAGGGTCATCCTTTCCTGTTGTCGGGCGAGCTTTTTCAATTGGTCCTCTATGCTTATGGGCTTTTGTTGGGCTTCCTTTGACTGCTGCTCGTTGGCCAGCCTTTCAAAGAGGACCTCGTTCTTGAAACTAAGTTCTTCGATGTCGTCTTTTATTGTCGTCTATTTGTTGTCCTCAAGGTAAGAGAGAGCATCCCCGAACTCTTCTTCGCTCTCGAGCTCTCTCCTATTGGTCTCGAAGCCGTCGTAAATGTCCTCCCAGTCGGACATCCTCTGGTCTTCGATCTCGACCTCCGTCCTTCGAACTCCTCGACGGAAGATCGGTAGAAGGTCGCCAAGCACAAAAGCTTTCTCGACAACGGCACAGAAAGTGTTACCCATAGCTCTTGGCAATTTCCCAAGAGTCGAATTCCCTCGAGTTTCAAACTACTGAAGAAAAAATGCAGAAGGGAGATGATCATGAACTGTGTGTGTGTGTGTGTGTGCGTTTACCTAATTATAGTATACAGGCGAGGAGTAACAATCGTGTATAGCTCAAGCTTTGTGTGTGTGTGTGTGTGTGTGTGTGTGTGTGTGTGTGTGCGCAGTACAATCACCTGTAATCCTGTGAATACGAATGCAGCTCTATCTCTTTCTCTCTCTCTTTCTCTCTCTCTCTCTCGCTCTCTCTCACTCACTGTCACTCACTCTTTCCTTTTTTTATTCCTCTACATCGTATTGCTTTTGTCCGTAATTTCGTAATTAACCTCTCTACACTGAAGGGCAATTCCTAATTACAACAGTAACGCCCTACAATCTTAAGGTAGCGTCACACAGGACAAATTTTCCGTCAGTTGCCGCGGATTCCACCGACTCAAAAAAGATTTCACTTTCATTATTTTTCACATTTCTCTGTACATATATGTATATATATATATATGTGTGTGTGTATATATATATACATATATGTATATATATATATATATATGTATATGTATATGGTATGTATGTATATATATACATATATGTATATATATGTATATATATATATATGTATATATATATACTATATATATATGTATATATATACATATATATAAATATATGTGTATATATATATATGCATATATATATATATATATATATATATATATATATATATATCACAACTAACACCACAGTCGGACGAAAGAAAAAGTTTGCGTAAGCGGAACTTATATATTTCGATTGCTACCTGCAATCCTCTTTCAGTAGTACAAAGTGGCAGGGAGGAGGCTATCTTAAGTAGCAAACCTCTTACAAACGAAAGGGAACATGAGAAAATAAAGAACATCACTGCCCCAACCCTAGTTGACCTGAGGCTGACACGAGGTCGGGTCAGGGGGAGATGGAGGAAGCTTGTTGACAAATATTTTTGGTGATGAATAGTCCTGAAATGATGTCTGGGGTCCCTTGGAAATATTCATCGTGGGCAGATAATCAATTAATGTTGATTCCACCATTTTCCTTCTGAACCCACACCCTGATTTATAAATGAGATCAGATTTCTCCCAGTCCATCCGGTGATTTTTATTTATTAACGTGTTGAAACACTGCTGAATTTATTTGGCCATATCTAATCGACCTTTTGTGTTCATTTAATCTTGTCGGTAGGTCTCTCCCCGTCTGGCCAATGTATGAAAGGTTACAATCTTTACATGGAAGGGAGTAAACACCTGGGATATGTTCTTCCTTCAACCTCTGGTGAACATTAACAACTTTTTTATTAATAGTATTAGGGTAGTTATGAATTAAATTTACTTTCTCGTTTGGGAAGAAACTTGGACAATTGACTGATGGACTCTGAGAAGGGGATGACTAGGGGATTTTGTCTCTCTTTCTTTGACTTAGTGGAAGGGTGTTTGAAAAAACTTGCTCTGGCTTGACTAAGGGCTTTATCCAGAAACCAATGAGGGTAGGCTAATTTTGTTAATTGGGACTTGATAGAAGTTAATTCGTGTTTCTAAAAATTGGGGGCTACAAATCCTAAAGGCTCGGAG
>NC_134817.1:31897392-31899892 GCF_046742065.1 Oratosquilla oratoria | reverse complement strand
TATATATACATATATATATTTATATATATATATGAATATATATATATATATTTATATATATTTATATAAAATATATATATATATATATCTATATATATATATTTATATATATATACATATATATATTATATATATACATATATATATATATATATACATATATATATATTTATATATATATACATACAAATATTTATATATATATACATATATATATGTATATATATTTATATATATATGTATATATATATATATATATAATTATATATATATATATATAATATGCATATATGTATATATATATATCTATGGATATATATATATTTATATAGATGCATATATATATATATATATATTTATGTATATATATATATATTTGTATATATATATATTTATGTATATATATATATATATATTTATGTATATATATATATTTATATATATATATGTATTTATATCTATATTTTATATATATATTATATATAATTATATATATATATATTTATATTATATATATATATATATTTGTATTTATATATATATATATATTTATATATATATACTTATAGATATATATAAATATATATATACTTATATATATAAATATGTATATATACATATATATAAATATATATATATTTATATATATATAAATATATATATATACTTATATATATAAATATACATATATATATAAATATATATATATATATATAAATATATATATAAATATATATTTACATATTTATATATATATATATATATATATATATATATATATATATATATATATATGCAATAAAAACACTAGGAGCGTGTGTTCACAAATGCGTAAGTAACCACTAGGAAAAGTAAACTAACGAAGCAGAGCGCTTTCGTATAATTACATCTGCACTGAAGATGTAATTATACGAAAGCGCTCTGCTTCGTTGGTTTACTTTTCCTCCTGAAACCACAGTGGGACTTGAACACTAATCTGGCCTTACCCCAGTCGAAAGAATGATTCTTATTTTTGACATGAAGAAATACAGCCGAATTTTCTTGCCCATACCTAATTGACCTTATATGTTCTGCCAATCTAGTGTTCAAGTCTCTCCCGGTTTGACCCAAGTAAACCAAATCATAATCTTGGCAGGGCAAACAATAAACACCAGGTGACTCAACTTCCTTCGGTTTTTGTTGAACGTTCACAATTTGCTTACGCACGGTGTTAGGATAGTGATAGGCAATAGTGAGACGTTCATGAGGAAACAATTTAGTAGAAGAACTGATGGTATTATTGAATGGAATTTTTAAAATGTCCTTAAAGGAGCGGTGAAAACTTGAGGGGACGGAAGTTTTAAAATGGTTGGCCCTAGCCTTACTGAGGGCTTGGTCCAGAAACCAAGGTGGATAAGCCAACTTCTCAAGTTGACATTTGATCACCTCAATCTCATGGTCCAGAAATTGAGGACTGCAAATCCTGAAAGCCCTCAAGAAAAGGCCAGAGGCAACGCTTTTCTTAACATTGTCAGGGTGATTGCTAAAAAAGTGGAGATAACTGCCTGAATGGGTGGGCTTACGGTATACTGTAAAGAATAAATTATCATCAGTTCTTCTTAACAAAATATCCAAGAAAGGGATTTGGTGTCCTTCTTCCCATTCAACTTATATATATATATATATTTATATATGTATATACCTATATATATATATATATATATATATATATATATATATATATATAGGTATATACATATATAAATATATATATATGTATATATATACATATATATGTATATATGTATACATATATATATATAATATATTCATATGTATATGGGGGTCATGCAATGGATAGAGCGGGAGATTGGGAGGAAGCTGGTCTGGATTGTTTGTGACCTCCACTCCCACGATTTGCCACTCAGACATCTGATCCAGGAGTTGGATGGCAAGGCTCTTTCAAACAACAGGCGGTCTGGTCCTCTTGGCAAGATGCTGGACTGATCCTCTTCTCTCTCCCTGAGACTCTCCTGCACGTCTCCTCCCCTCTCCCACCCAAACAAAAGACAAATTGTCCTCCATGTTGTCTCCGTGTGCCGTGTCCTCCCCTCGCACCTCGTCCCCCCCAAAAAAAAACACACACAAAAACAATAACGTCGAGTTATTCTTAAAGGAGACGCATGTACTCCACACGATGGTACATTCGCCTTCCTCGGTGTCGTTTTTCTCCCGACCCCGTGCCTACTTCACCTCGCAGCCACCAGCAATATCGTCCTCCCGCGTTATGTCCGTAGTGTTATTATGATCTCTTTTTCACCACCAATATCACAATCACAATTTCCGTCTCCACTATCACCACAATCACTATCAACACCAACAATAAACAGGCAACGCCAACGCCAACTCCATCACCACAGAAACCATCAACAGTGCCACCACCACACCACAACCACCATCACACTGTCCCTTCTATCACCGCACTCACAAATACAAATACCACCATCACCATTATCATCAC
>NC_134817.1:31884892-31889892 GCF_046742065.1 Oratosquilla oratoria | reverse complement strand
TTGCCTTTCAAATCCCAAAAATAACCGTATCCAAGACGGAAATCGATCTTTCTCCTTGCTTGCAGAATGGGTAGAGCTAGATAGGTTTGACAGAAATAGATTTCTTACACTTTCTAATAAGTCCTCAGTATCAGAATTTATGCTGCTTTCCTCATTATTAACTGGGTTGCTGACGGTATAAAGTGTTTCGTTCTCTGAAGAGAATAACAGATGAACGCACAAAATGACTTCGTCCAAATCGTCTTCTAAACGTGGACTTGCTAGATCTCTTTTGGTAACATCATTTCTACAGACCCTTTTCGTATTCTGTAGCGGTAGTTTCTCACCAGAGTTCTTCTCATCTCGTTTCCTTTTCTTTCGAATTATTTCTTCCCGTGAATTGTTGCTACTGATCTTGTTATGGACTTGCACAATGTCTGTGCAGTTATCGCTATGACAATTATGGTCAAATCGAGCCCTTTTGTTGGTTAAGTTGTGCCCGAAAGAACAGCCAATCAGGTCATAACCTCTTTTCATGGTTACGTTATACCTGCTATCCTCGTATGAAGATGGGCTACTCCAGTTAAACTGGTTATCCTCCTTAAATGATCCATTTCGAGAAGATCGTTCTGCGAAAGCGTGCCAACAAGTGCAGATGGATGGACATAACTGTGCTAAATGATGATACTGATGCCATGCTCTATGAAGACGGTTTTCAATTGCTTTTATTTGCTCTTGAAGAACATAAATCTCCTGGGCAAAACAACACGTCTAATCCATGCAAAACAAAGGTAAATAATCTCTGTGTTTCCAAGTGTATTGTCCCGAATGTGTTCTGTATTCAGTGGACCCAAATGCTTTACTGTAGTCTCCTGTGTCTTCATTGTATCTGGAACTGTTAGTGTAGGCGCTTGTAAAACCCCCGTGCCCATTCATATGGAAGGCCTGGTCGCACACGCATGCGCGCCAGACTCCCTGGCAAGTACAACGCATCATTCCCTCTCTTCGCCCACTTCGAAGGGTTTGGGTCCTCCCGGGGGTTGCAGAGCGTTGCAGGAGAGCCGCGGAAGTTGGCAAGATTGGGGGAGAACATGGGTTGGCTCGTTTTTCAATTATTCTTTTATTTTTCATTTGTTTATTCGTTTTTTGTGCTTATTTGTTTGTTTGTTAGTTCATTTGTTCATTTGTGTTTTGTTTATGTTTATTTGTCTATTTGTTTATTTGCTTATTTGTTTATTTGCCTAATTTTTTAATTGTTCATTTCGTTTTCTTTATTTTTTTTTGTTTGGTTTTTGTTTTTAGATTGCTTGTTTGCTTGTATGCTTTTTTGTAAAGGATTAGAAAGGAAGAGTATACCGATAGGAGACCATTTGGTCCATAACTAGATCGGATGCTGGAAAAAATATGTAGATAAATAAAATGAATAGGTAATGACAAATGTCAAATAATAAACAGAAAATAACAATAATTTATAAAAAAGTAGTAAATGAATGAATAATAGAAATAAACATAAATAACAATAAAAATACATAGAATAAAACAAGATAAATTGCAGGCAATACACACACACACACACACACACACACACACACACACACACACACACACACACACACACACACACACACATCCCCGACTGTCACTACAGCGGTCCGGGTTCGAATCCTGCCCAGGGCTGAAATATTATCAGTATTACTGCGCTTCGAGTTGTTACTCCAACTCTCGTGGGTGGGTAGTTGGGTGTGTGTGCGTGTAAGGTCACAGCATTACCCATAGATCGGTCATACGAGCTCTGAGCTCTTTTTCTGGGAGGGAAACAGCTGTCGATCACGAGTCCAACACGTGATCCAAAGACCAAGGTGAATCACACACACACACACACACACACACACACACACACACACACACACACACACACACACCACAGGAGAAGAGAAAGTTGTAGAGAGTATGTACTTTCGTACATAATCTTCAGACGAAATAAGACAGGTTAAAGGATGTTGAAACACAAATCTAAAACGGGAACTCGAGGGAATAAACTAGTAACATCAAAACTAACAAGATTAAAATCAAAGGAGGGATTTTGACCAGATAGCTTTTCGATGAGATCAACATTGTTTTTTATATGAGAATGGGAAATAGTACCTACAAGAGAGCTTAATAGCGACACCAACCAGTTGGACAATTTGTCACCGTCATTACCTTATATGTACAGTTTAATTAAAACTCACAAAATCAGTAATCCAACTAGACCTATCATTTGCTCTATTGGTTCTTGTACTTACAAATTGTCCAAGTGGTTTGTGTCGTAATTAAGGCCTTTTGTAGGTACCATTTCCCATTCTCATATATAAATATATATAGATATATATAGACATATATGTATATATATATATATATATATATATATATGTATATATATAAATATATAGATATATATAAATATATATATATATATATATATATATATATATATATACAGGTTGAACAGAAAGTCCTTGGACTTTCTGATAATTTTTTAATTACAGTACATATTCTAAAGTACATATGCTAAATATCTTGTTATTAAACTATTAAATATTTGTTTCTTGCAGCTATATTGAAAATATGAGTCAACCAGAGGCCATCATTCAGCTCCATCGCGCAGGGAAAACCAACTCTGAGATTATTAAACTCCTTAAAGTTGCCAAATCGACCGTGTATCATGTTGTGAGTAGATTTAAGGAACTTGGTACATCTGAAGATCGTCCTAGGAGTGGAAGACCTCGCACTGCTCGAACAAAGAAAGTGGTTAACGCTGTCCGAGAGAGGATGCGGAGAAACCCAAAGAGATCCATCTGAAAATTGGCTAAAGACATGAATGTTAGCAACACTTCAATGAGAACCATCGTGAGAAAGGATCTTCGGTTGTCTCCCTACAAGATGAGAAAACGGCAGTTTCTTACACCTCTCCAAAAACAAAAGACTTGAAAGAGCACAGATTCTTCTCAGAGAACTGAAGACAGACACGGCAGCGCAAGAGATAATTTTTTCAGACGAAAAACTCTTCACAATTGAAGCTCAGTTCAATAATCAGAACGATAGAGTTTATGCAAAGTCTTCTGCAGACATTAAAGATTCTGTGAGAACAGTTTACCGCCGCCAAAAACCATCTTCTCTCATGGTGTGGGCCGCTATCTCCAAAACTTGGAAGTCTCCTCTGATTTTTGTGGAGCAAGGGGTTAAAATCAATTCAGATCGCTACATCAACGATATTTTGGTTCCAGCCCTTGAAGAGATGAAGAAACACTTCAAAGATCATCCCTTCACTTTCCAACAAGATGGTGCGCCATCTCACACCTCAAGAAAGACTCAGGACTGGTGCTCACGTCAATTTCCAAGATTCTGGAGCAAGGAAATGTGGCCTCCCTCATCGCCTGATTTGAACCCCATGGACTTTTGTGTGTGGTCTTTGTTGGAGGCAAAGGCGTGTTCCGTTGCTCACTCAAGTGTTGATGCTCTGAAGCAATCACTCCAGCGGGAATGGGTCAAAATACCCCAGGATAAGCTACGTGCCTCGGTCGAAAACTTCCGGGAGAGAATTGAGAGAGTTATCCGAGTGAAGGGCGACTACATTGAAAATTAATTAATGAGATTCATTCTAGTATTGTAAGCTATCATTGTGATACCTTTTTGATGAAATCTAGTTTATTTTCTGTTAATAAATCGTTTTTATGTTGGTCCAAGGACTTTCTGTTCACCCTGTATATATATATATGTATATATATATAAATATATAGATATATATATATATATATATATATATATATATTCATAAATATATATAGATATATATATATATAAATATATATATATATATATATATATATATATGTATAAATATATGTATATATATATATATATATAATATATATATGAATATATGTATATATATATATTATATATATATATATGAATATATAATATATATATATATATATATATATATATATATATATATATAAATTCATATGGAAAGATTTCCATAAGATATTCTTGGGAGTTATAGAATAGTCTCTGGTCTATATATATTGTTTTCTGTCAGCGGCACCATCGCTTGGGTGGTAGCCGTTTTCTTTGATTTTGTCTCTACTGATAACGACAAGTTCTGGAGATAGATAGTTCAGGAAATAAACATGTGTTATCCGTTAATGTTAAGCAATTATAATGATACTAAGTAGATGGGTAAATAGCTAGATAAGTGAATAGTTATATAAACAAACAAACAATAAAATCAATATTTTACCGGAAAAAAATCCAAAATGATTGATATTATTTATCTAGATTAGATTAATTTTAAGTTTATTTTCCGCGCATGTACAGTGCAGTCGTATAATTTAATTAGTCACAAATTATATTATCATGAGCACAACTTAAGTGTTCTCCGATTGTAAGATTCAAAGTATCGGAAATTAAACTAGAAAATTTGACTCCAATGGAGAAGGGGAAGGGGAAGGAGAGGAGAGGGTATCTACCAGGGAAGGGACACTGGGTCATAAAAGGAAGTAAAACCGTTTTGTACTACTGGATCATTCCGGAACAAAGCGGTGTCGGCGGCCAGATCCCAAAGACGATATTTACGAAGTGTGAAGCACGCACGCACACGAGCACACATGTGTATGTTCGTGGATATGTGAACACGTACATGAGCGTACGTTCATGGGTGTACACACACACATAAACGCGCGCACGCACACACACACACACACGCACACACACGCACGTACACATTATTCTTATGATATTTCATTAAATATGCACTGTAATAAAGAAGCATTTTCTTTATGAAGGGGATCGCTATGATCACCCATTGACTATGTTTGATAGGACCATTACCATTTCGTATACTCTTTAGTTATCTTGAGTTGGACCTCGAAAGCCCTCTCAGGGACCGGCGCCCCTCGTAAACCTTGGGGATAGTAGAGAGCCCACATGACAGCCTAGTTAACGAGAATTGGTTAACGAGGAGGCGGGGTGCCCAC
>NC_134817.1:31862392-31879892 GCF_046742065.1 Oratosquilla oratoria | reverse complement strand
CGTGGTGTGTGTGTGTGTGTGTGTGTGTGTGTGTGTGTGTGTGTGTGTGTGTGTGTGTGTGTGTGTGGTGATCCCAGATTTACAAAATAGAGTCTTGAGGCATCGTACATCTTGCAGCACGTATAACGATTTGTTATGGTTGACGTTTCCGCGAAATGTTTTTGAAAAAGTTTAAAATGCTCGAGGCTGCAAAGGCGTAATGGGCTTTTCTCTTTAATCTTTCGCAAGGTTAAGTAGATCAACTGCATAGGTCGATTTCTGTGAAAATGGATCACATCGTTTTAGCTGCAATTCTTTCAGATATTTTCTTTTATTACTTGAAATGGTAAATGGATTTTTTTTTATCACAAAAGAATATCTCGTCTAAATCAACAAGGATGAATTAAATCAATACTTTATTATACTGTAATTGTGTTTTAACTTGGCTATTACTATCATAATAATTATTTATAATATTATTATCAATATAATTATCATTAATATTGTTATTAGTATTTTAATTATAATTTTTAGATATTGTAATCATGATATATTAGTATCAATGTTAATATTATCAGTGTTATTATACCTATGATTGATAATACTATCATTATTATCATTATCAGTACTGTTATTAATATTATAAATGTTATTATCGTCACTGATATTATTATAGTTTATATCATCATCTTTCCTATTACTATCTATCTTTATTTACTGCTATTTATTAATTTTTCTATTTTCAATAATGTGTATTTTATATTGAAAAGAAAGGTTTGAATGATTAACAATGAAAGCAAATTTTCTTTTTACTAATTGTTCTGAAACTAGTTCATCTTGAAAAATATAAAACAAATTAAAACTGATAATAGAATATATATTAAACATAAAAATTAAACTGCATTTGGAGTAGGAATCGAGACTGATGGGGATATAAATTAATTCTAAAGGTTTCATTAAAGTAAAACCTCTTTCTTTGTTTCAACACAAACTGATATTTTACACACGCACAGTTGTATGTATATTCATATATATATAATATATACATACATACATACATATACACACTCACCGGTATATCGTAGTACTTGGTTTCCAACTTGAGAACCGAAGTTTCATTGATTAATTTTCATCGGCGAAGATATTCAAGGACAGCGTAGATATTAATAGATTTTGTTTGTTGGTAGAAGAAGATTACTCACTCGCACAGTATTGGCGTCTTACAGAGACGTGTCACGTCGCTATCTGCTCAGATCTGGCAACGTCGCTTTCTAAACAAAATTTGCAATATCGCTCTCTGATCAAACTGGGCAACATCGCTTTCTACTCAGTTATGACAGAATTGTTTTGTACTAAGAATTAGCAAAGTTACTTATACTTAAAATTGGTAATGTGTCTTTTTCTACGCTTTTTCTCAGCAACGCTTTTTACGGAGACCATCGTCGTTTTTTATTAACACATGGTAATGTCGATTTTTACTTAAACTTGGCAACGTTGTATTTCAAGTGTTCCACAGCAAAGTGACACGGGAATCTTTAAGTTTACTCCTAAAGGAGTAAGAATAAAATTTCTTATGTAATAAATAATAGTGATAATAACGATAATGATAATAATAATAATGATAATAATGATGATGATGATGATGATGATGATGATGACGGTGATAATAATAATCAATAAACAAATAAACATAGAAAAATATATAAATGAAGATGATTTAGTGACTAAAATGAATAAACAAAGCCTTAGTATTTACTACCCGTAGAAGTGGAAATCATAATATTTTTATTCATATTACGTAGCAGATGACGTCCTCAGGACGAATAAAATCGTAGGAAGACGGTTAAAGGAAAAGGACAACAACAGTGGCCCACTGACCCAGAAACGGTTGAGACCCATTGACGCGATTTCAAGGTCATTTCATGTGATACACATACAGACACGTACTTATTAGCACACACACACACACACACACACACACACACACACACACACACACACACACACACACACACACACAGAGGTGGGGTGGGGACAGAGAATACATGAGTAATTATATCACCTTAGATGTCACGAGTAATATCACTTGGTGTCACTTGCTGTCACTTGCTGTCACTTGAGGTGGCGCGTACTTCCGCCATGTCTCTCACGGGTGACGTGGCGTGACGTGAGAATATCACGTGAGGTGAGTCTCGCGTGAGTGTCAGGCACTGTGGTGTCAACTCCAGGAAAGGGGAAGGGACGGGGAGAAAGGGAAGGCGGGGGGGGGGGCGGAAAGAAGGGGAGGGAAGGAGAGGGGGAACGGGGGGGAAGGGGAAGGCGGGGAGGGAGGGAGAGGGGGAACTGGGAGAAGGGAAGGGCGGGAGGGAGGGAGAGGGGGAACGGGTAAAAGGGGAAGGCGGGGGAGGGAGAGAGAGGAGAGGAGAAAAGGTTCAAATATTCGGTCCTTTGTAACCAGCGCTTCCATCCCTTGAGAAAATATCTCACCAAAGACGTCGAATCATAGAGGTAATTAAGGAATATAAAGACGGCAGAATACCACTACGATCAATAAGTAATTAGAAAATGTCAGGAGAGACACTATTTATTTTTATAAGCTTACAAATCTTTGTCTCCTACAAAATAATTGCCTCTCGCATCTACACACTTCTGCATGCGTCTCTCCCAATCCTAGAAGACCTCCTCAAAGTCCCTTTTCAGTAGTCCCTTCAGGTAACTTTCCGATGCCTCTTTCAGCTCCTCTGTTGACTGGAATCTGGTTCCCCTAAGGCTGTCTTTCATGCGTGGGAACAGGAAGAAGTCGCAAGGGGCTAGGTCAGGGCTGTAGGGTGGGTGTTGTACCACTTTCATTCTCCTGTTGGCCATCCAGGTGGTCACCAGCGTTGACTTGTGGCATGGGGCATTGTCCTGTTGGAACCACCACTGACCACTCCTCCATTGCTGGGGCCTCTTCTTCCTCATCTTCTCCCTGAACCTTTTCGGAACAGTAAGGTAATATTCCTTAATGACGGTTTGATCCTCAGGAACTCATTCAACATGAATTAGCCCCTAGGAGTCAAAGAAGAATGACCATAGCCTTCTATTGCGAAATGCTCATCTTTGCCTTTTTGGGTCTGGGCGAGGTCACGTGCTTCCACTGAGCACTCTGACGTTTGCTCTCAGGGTCGTAGTTGAACACTCAACTCTCGTCGTAAGTCACTACCTTATTCAGGAAACCTGAATCAACCTCTATCATTTCGAGAATGTCAGTGCAACATTCCACACGAAACTGCCTCTGGTCGTCGGAGAGGATCTTTGGCACGAACTTGGCACAGACTTAGTGGAGGTTCAGATCTTCGGTCAGAACTGTCTCTACTGTGCCAATACTAATACCAACAGCTTCAGATATCATCCTCATAGATATTCGACGGTCTTGCATCACTAACCTTTGCACATCCTCAATGTTTTCCTCCTTGCGTGCACTTTTCGGTGCTCTAGATCTGGGTTCATCCACAATCTGTTCATTTCCTTCAGAAAATCTGTTAAACCACCGATAGAAACTTGCTTGGCTCATCTGTTTATCCCCATAGGCCTCCTTTAACATTCCATAAGCTTGTTTGGTTTTCTTAAGGTTAACACAAAATTTGATGGCGTAACGTTGCTCCATGTTTCCCTGCATCTTGACAGACTGGTTCCACCACTTTCACCACTGCACTCAGACCTACAAATATAGAAAGTTGCCAGTTAGTCATTTTATAGAATATATGTATGTGTACTTCACCATGAAGTAGTATTTTGATCAAATTATATTTAATGTCTTGCCTGACATTTTCTCATTGCTTATTGAACATACCTTGTAAAAGATGGATAGAAGAAGTAAAACGTGATCAGCATTTCTTTTGGGTTGGAGATTTCTCTCCAGTCATAAAACAGTGCGTGGTTCTGGTCCGTAGGGGTGTCGTTAAAGTCCCTAAAATGTTGACTGCATACATTTGGTAGTTAGAACTTTTATATCAGATAGTAAAGGAATAATGCAAGAAAGGGGTTTGGGAGGTGGGGGCAAACATAAATAAATATATAAATACATAAATGAATTAATAAATGAACGAATAGATAAATAGATAATAAAAAATTAAGAACAAAAAGGGTGACCTTTAAGTTGATGAAGTGAGCAAAATCTGAAATGCAAATGTATAGGTATAATTGGCTCCACTTCTGCAACGCGTATGGAGTTGCAGTAAATGAATCTACATACATACATATACCAAGGCTTTTTCCCCCTTACAAGGGAGGTAGCCAAAAATAAAAAGGCATAAAACCATTCCCACCCATTCCATCCCCAAATACACTCCACTCACCTCCACCCTCCCTCTTATCTTAGCACCTAAATGTATCTAAATGTAAATATATCTAAACAATGTAATGTAATGTAAATGTATCTAAACAATATATATATATATATATATATATATATAATATATAACATACCGGTGTGTGTGCGTGTGTGTGTGTATGTGTGTGTGTGTGTGTGTATGTATGTATGTATGTATGTATGTATACAGAAACCTTACCTGACCGTAAGGTTTGTATGCGATAAAACAAAAGGAGAAATTATAATGCAGTAAATGTATCTAAACACTATATATATATATATATATATATATATATGTATATATATAACATATATATAATACATATATACATATATATATTATATATATATGTATATATGTGTGTGTGTGTGTGTGTGTGTGTGTGTATGTGTGTGTGTGTGTGTGTGTGTGCGCGTGTGTGTGTGTGTGTGCGTGTTCGTGTGTGTGTGTTTGTGTGTATGTGTGTGCAGAAACTTTACTTGACCGTAAGATTTGTATGCGACAAAACAAATGGAGAAATTATAATGAAATGACAGTAACATATTTTGTATATTACATCTTCCAGCAAATTACATCTGAAGATGTAATATTCGAAAGATCTTACTATCATTTCGTTATAAAGTCCCCTGTGGTTTGGTCGCATATATGTATATATATATATATATATATATATATATATATATATATACTGTATATATATATATGTATGCATATATATGTTTATATATGTATATATATGTATATAACTATATATATATATATATACATACATACATACATATACCAAGGCTTTTTCCCCCTTCCAAGGGAGGTAGCCACAAAGGGAAAGGCATAAAAACACTCCCACCCATTTCATCCCTAAATACACTCCACACCCCTCCCACCCTTCCTCTCATCTGAGCACCTCCTGGATGACGGGTCATCCCTGCACCCTGCCCACCGCCCTGGGTCAGAAGCAGTGTCGCAAGACACAGTACATCCACAGCAAGGCCGCTTCATTTAATCGGCGACCCCCCCTCTCCGTCCCCCTTTGCATATAAGGAGAGGACGGGGAGAAATCCCTTCGGGCTGCGTCAAAATTTACTCACACATACTACCCCACCCCCCACCCCCCCCGACCATTCCTCCTCATGCAGTCACAACATCATCCATATACAACCATTCTCCACTCACCTCTGTCTTCCGTCCTCTCCCTTCCTTCCTCAACAGACATTCCCCTCTTCCCCAAAGCCTCCTTCACCCCATCCATCCACCTCATCCTAGGACGTCCCCTCATGTTCACTCCCTCCACATCTGCCTTCCATACCTCTTTTACTAGTCTTTCTTCACTCATTCTTTCCATGTGTCCAAACCATCCTAATATTCTTTCATCCACCCTATCTCCCAAATCCTTTTTCACCCCTGTTCTCCTCCTCACCTCCTCATTTCTCACTCTATCTAGCCTAGTAACCCCCTGGTGGCAGAGTTTGGGAGAGTATGTGATAGAAGAAAGCTAAAGATAAATGTGGGTAAAAGTAAGGTGATGAGATGTACAAGGGGTGAAAGTGGCAGTAGACTGGAAGTGAACATTAAGGGAGAGCGACTGGAGGAAGTGGATAGTTTTAGATACTTGGGTGCAAGTGTAGCAGGAAAAGGTGGAGTGAAGGTGGAGGTAGAATGTAGATTGAGAGAAGCGAGTAAATGCCTTGGTGGTTTAAAGAGTGTAATGAGAAATAGACATTTGGGAATGGATGCGAAGAGGAGACTGTATGAAGGAGTGATTGTGCCAACAGCACTGTATGGGGCAGAAACGTGGAACATAAGAGAAGAAGAGAGAAGGAGTTTGAATGTGTTTGAGATGAGGTGTCTGAGATATATATATATAATGTATATATATGTATATATATAATTATATATATATATATGTATATATATAATGTATATGTATATATATTTATATTTATATATTTATGTATATATATATAATGTATATGTATATATATATTTATATATATATATTATATATATATATGATTATATATATATATATATATATATATATATATATATATATATATATATATATATATATATATTTATGGGACATAATGTCCGGACTCTTCATCTCCAACCTAGTGAAAGCTCATTTGCCTCCTGACCTCACATACGGAGTGAGCCGAGGGTAGAGGCATCTTCCCATGTTCCCCTTTCTTTTGTTAAGGGTGCTACTTAAACAGCACGCCCTCTCTTAATTGTATCTACTGAAGAGGATTGCAGTTTGCAATCGAAATATGTAGATTCCCCGTTTCCAGTCTTTTCTACTCCAACAGTGGTTTCTACGTTATTGACAAATGTGTGATTACATTTTTCACCTGTAATATATATATATATGTATATTTGTGTGTATATATATATATATGTATATTTGTATATATATATATATATGAATATATATATATTTACATTGAGTGTGTGTGCGTGTGTGTGTGACGCGAGTGTCCTTATTTAACATATCTCATGTAGTTCTAGACCAAACACAGGGGTATTTGGTGATACGATGCATAATAAACCAACACCTGTCATGTACAAAAACACGGGCCACTGGAATTCAAGTGTTCGGAGATAACACGTAAACATGGCGACCATTGGCCGTAGAGTTTTGTATGTGTCATGTGTGTGTGCCAGTGAATCTTCGGCGGTGCACGAATTTTACCTATGATATAATACAAATAAGTGAATATAATCTTTGTTGTTTTTTCACACCTATTCACACACATAATAATTACCTTATGACAACAATATCTGTCTTTTGTAAATGTAATTATTGTGGTGCGGTTAACAATGAAAGAGATTCCATGGGTACAATAAGCTGAAGCAACAACTATCACCTTTGTGTGTGTGTGTGTGTGTGTGTGTGTGTGTGTGTGTGTGTGTGTGTGTGTGTGTGTGTAGTTAGGTGTGTGTGTGTGTACTTATGTGTGTGTTTCGATTTCTCTGTATTTATTATATCTGTCTTCCGAAGAGGATGAGTTAGGGATCCCCATTTGTTGGAGAAATCTGAAAAAGTGAAAATATTTACATATATTCACTTCTACATATATACATAGATGCATACATACATACATACATACATACATACATACTGTACATACACACATGCATACATACATACATACTATGCATACATACATACTGTACATACATACTGTACATACATACATACTGTATATACATACATACATATGTATTTACATGTATACATATGTACATATAAACATACAATCATACATACAACGTACAAGATAGCAATACACATAAGGTTTTTGGTGCACTTGTAATTTCAGAATAATGTTGCATTCATTGTTCACAAAAAAAAAACATAAAAGTACGAAAGATAAACTAAACCACGTTTACTTTCTAAGACTGACCACGCCAAATACATTACAAAATATCAAAACAACAAAATTACTTTCCGTTCTCTCTCTGAGAGAGAAAAGGCCACGTCATCTCTGCCTCTTCCTCCGTGGACTAAGTTCGAACGACCTTCCTATGATATTTACGACACTTTGCCCGACATTCCTATGATCATCTCGCTCCTGGTACACGTTCTGAAGAGATCATCTTTTGGTTCAAACATTTGACCTTATAATCAAACGCCACTGCCCCGAGCTAAGGTATGAATAAACTATATTTAATGTCTTTGGTCTGCTCTCAATTCTTTCGTTATCTTTGGCCCCAGGCAGCTTGACCTCAGTCACTTGGTAGTCTTGATGTCTCTTAAATCTATAGACTGCTTAATTTTTGTGGGTAATGTTGGGTAGATAAGGAGATAAAGGGTAAGGATGAAGATATATTTTTTGGTCTTCACTATGAAGGTGTATGGTTAAAAGATAGTTTCTGTAAAGGCGGATGAAGTTGGCTCGTAGGTTCACTCGTATATCTCTCGTATCATTTGGTCAATGAACTCTAGAGGGCTCCGAAAGAGTATCCCCACCCACCCCACAAGGCGGGCATAGTTGATTTTAATCTGTGATACTTCTAGTTTTCAGTCTTGTCCTGTGGTTCACATGGAAGGAATGTTAATTGCAAAATACCAAGAACATAAAAAACAAGTTTATCAAAATAAGGAAGCAGGGATTTAGGTAGAAAAAAATTGTCCCTAGTTAGATTGGGTTTCACTGGATGGTAAGGATACATGCCGTCTACATGGAAGATTGCTAGACATAACCTTAAAGAATAAAGTATAGGAGCAAGTGGAACCACGCAGAAACTATGCGTCGTTTAGCTTTCATGTTCTGCATGATCAATAGTTTGTCTTTCAGAATGTCATACAATTACAGTAATCAGGACATATGTCTGATAATGGTCATTGTTAAGAAAATTTAGTAACGAGGGAATGGTGAATATGTCCTGACGATATTGTTAAGGTTGTAGATGGTGGTCGTGCAGTAAATTAGGCGTCAAACTTTCTCCGATCGACCCCTTCCATACTAAAAGGGTTTTATCGTTATACATGGGTGGTCGCTAGGCTGAATAAATCAGAGAGAGAGAGAGAGAGAGAGAAAAGGAGAGACATGGATTATGCACACGTAGATGTTTCATTGTTTCAGGATAATATTGTTCATGCCTGGTAGGTTTGTGTGTGTGTATTTGTGTATGTGTGTGTGTGTATGTGTGTGTGTGTGTGTATGCGTGTGTGCGTGTGCGTGTGTGTGTGTGTGTGTGTGTGTGTGCATACGTGTGTGTGTGTGTATTTATTGTCTCGCATAATTTTTTTTCTTTAGATCTATACGTAGGAAGTAGAGGGTACCATTGTCATATACAGAACCTGGTACTAAGGTTAGACCCGTCTTAAAGATGTGCCCTTGAAATGCCGTGCGGGAGGGTCATCCTAATTCGTGCTTCAGTCGATACTAACCTGAAGCCTTCACTCATCGTCTGAAGGAGCCGTCGACGTCTGAAGTTTCTCTGAAACGATTCCGCGGTACAACGCGATGGCAGTAGATTTTTTTTGTGATTTGTTTTATGAGCCTAACTTTGCTGTTATGCTTGAACACATGGCCGATGTGTTAGTCATACGTTTCTAGACGGGGTTGGGGGGGATCGGGGGGATCGGGGGGATCGGGGATGGTGGGGAAGGTCGGACTTGTAGGGTTTTCTGTTAACAAAACATTTCTTCTGCTTCTTCTTCCTCCTCCTCCTCCTCCTCCTCCTCCTCCTCTTCTTTTTCTTGTTATTCTTTTTCGTCTTCTTCTTCTTCTTCTTTCGTCTTCTTCTTCTTCTTCTTCCTCTTCTTTCTCTTGCTCTTCTTCGTTTTCTTCTTCTTCTTATTCGTCTTATTTGTTGTTGTTGTTGTTGGTCTTCTTCTTTTTTCTTCTTCTTTTTTTCTTCTTCTTCTTCTTTATTATTCTTATTTTTTTCCGTGAAGGTTTTCTTCCGGGATCTTGTGCATACAAAGGTTTCTATTCTATTTATCTATTTCTTTTTACTTTATTTTCATTCTATCTTCTATTTTATTTTGTTTTATTTAGTTTCAATTTCATTATACTCTATTCTTAATTTCCTTTTTGTTTACGTTACCCGTTTCTTCGCATATTTCTCTTTACTGGATTTCGTACATTGACAAGAGGAAAGAGGTAAACGCTGGAGTCTGATTTTGAATATTTTGATTTGATACAATTATTCGTTTTATTCATTTATTTGTTTATTTATTCAATCATGGATTCATTTACGTATATTTTCTTCATTTCTGTTTATCTATTCATTCATCTATTAATTCATTATTTATTTATCTATTTTATATTTAATGATTTAGTTATTAATCTATTTATTCATTTATCTATTTATTAATCTATTTATTAAAAAGTCTCCACTGTATTTTCTGATTCTGTTTAGTTTGATAGATAAGCGATATTTTGAGTAACATTTTTGTCGACTTTAAGATAGATGTCCAATCCTCATAAAGGCATTCGGACCAAGAACCAACATTTAAGAAAACGACATTTTGAATTCTGCACCACTTGACATGACGTCATATCGTCGTCAATCGAGCGAGACTGAAAGAGAAGGAGGAGGAGGAGGAGGAGGAAGAGGGATAGAAGGAAAAGAGGGAGAGAAGGAATAGGAGGAAGAGGAATTGGAGGAAGTGGAGGAGAAGGTGTAGGAGAAGGTGGAGGAGGAGGTGGAGGGAAAGGAGGAGGAAAAAAATATTTTAGATATTTTGTCACCTATACATTATTTCCAAACTATTTTGGTATAAATCTGTATGTTAGAGGGATGATAGAGTATGGTGGTAGTGGGGGAGGGATTGAGGGTGAGAAAGGAAAGGAGGAAGGAAAAGGGAAGGAGGGAGACGATAATGAATGTTAGGACGAAGACGAGGAATAGGATAAAGAGGATTGCAAGGAATAGGAAGAAAATGAAGAGGAGGAGGAGGAGGAGGACGAGGAGAGGCTCTAGGAGCGGCCATTTTATCGTGCTTATCACTTTCGCTACCATTTTGTCAAGCTATGCCCGGGTCGCTGCGTCGGGTTGGCTGATAGCTTTGTAGGGGCGGGGCCTATTTCGGCAGCTGAGCATGAACGAAATTATTAATCCATATACCAAGGGATTTTTCCCCCTTACAAAGGAGATACCCAAGTCAAAAGGCAAATACCCACTCCCACCTATTCCACTCCCACCCATTCCACTCCCACCCATTCCACTCCCATTCCACTCCCACACATTCACCGCCCTTCCCTCCTTCTCATCTTAGCTCCTCGTGAATGACGGGTCACGCTTGTATCTCGCCCACTGACTTAGTTCAGAAGCAATGCAGCAAGGCACAACACAACCACAACAAGGCCGCTTCACTTAATCGGCGACCCCCTCTTCGTCCCATTATCCAGGAAAAAAAAAAAGAGAAGACAGGGAGAAATCCCTTCGGGCTGCGTCGAAATATCATTCATACATATAACCATTCCTTAACCATTCCTTAACCCCCTCCATCCCCCCACCCCCTCCCTTCCTTCCATCACAGTATCATCTATACACAGCCATTCTCCACTCACTCATTTCCCCTGGCTTCTCCCTTCCTTGATCAATACACATTCTCCTATTGCTAAACGCCCCTTTCAATCCATCCATCCATCTCATCCTCGGCCGTCTCAAGTTCACTCCCTCCAACTTTGCCTTCTACACGTTTTTTACTAAATTTTCGTCACTCATTCTTTCCATGTGTCCAGTCCATCTCAGTACACTTTTATAAGCCCTATCTGTCATCTCCTTTACCATCCCTGCTCTCCTCTCGCCTCGTTTTTTACTCCATCCAATCTAGTAACTCCTACCATACCTCCCAGACATTTCATCTCAAACCCATTTCAATTTTTTCTCTCTGCCTCTCTTAAATTCCAGGTCTCTTATATGGTGACGTCGGTAAAATCACCTCTTTATATAATCTCCTCTTTGCATCCATTCCCAGATGCCTATTTCTCATGACACTTTTTAATCCCCCAAGATATTTACTTGGTTCTTTTAGTCTACAATTTACTTCCACCTCCACTCCTTCCTTACCTGCCAGATGCAACCCCAAATACCTAAAATTATCCACTCCTTCCTGCCTCCTTTAAGACTTATTTCCAACTTGCTGCCATCTTCTCTACTTGTACGTATCATCACCTTTCTTTTACCCACATTTACCTTCAACTTTCCCCTAGCGCCTACCTTCCCAAACTCCGTCACTAATTCCCTTAAAATCTCCTCTGACCCTACAACAAGCGCGATGTCATCAGCAAAGAACAACTGGCTTACCTCACACTCTTCTCCAATTTCTTTAACCATTTCCAGTCCCCTGCCTATTACCCTCTCCTTTACCTCCCGCACCACCCCTTCCATATACGCATTGAGCAGCCATGGTGACATGACACATCCCTGTCGCAGTCCCACCTTTACCTCAAACCACTCGCTCTCTCCATTTTCAATTCTAACGCATGCTCTATTACTCTCGTTAAAACTCTTGACTGCTCTTACCAGATTTCCTCCAATCCCGTATATCTGCAAAACCTCCCACAGTGCCCTTTTGCCTACTCTGTCATAAACCTTTTCCAAACCCATAAAGGCTCCCCCCTAAAAAATTTTTACCTTTTACTAAAACCTTCTCACATATCTGTCTTACCACAAAAATCTGATCCACGCAACCCCTCCCTTTCCTAAACCCACACTGATCCTCACCAATTACTACCTCTGTTCCACTCTTAACTAATATCATTTAAAACCCTTCCACATAACGCCCAACTACACTCAACGAACTGATCCCTCTAAAACTACTACACTCACAATTGTCCCCTTTACCTTGTAAGGCGGAACTACACAGGCACTCTTCCAGTCCTCCAGTACCCTACCCTCCCATAGACACACATTAAATAACCCCACCAGCCAGTCCACTATTACTGTACCTCCCTTCTTCAGATACTCCCAATGATTCACATCTAACCGAAGTGCCTTACCTGCTCTCATCATTTTCAAAAGTACTTGTACCTCATCTTTTCTTATTTCTCCCGCATTTTTTTCTCCTACCACCATCATTTTCTTAGCGCCTCCCACTGCTACCACCAATTCCTCCCTATCCTCCTCCACATTCAACATCTCTCTAAAATACTTTGCGCACCTTCCTTTTACCACCTCCTCACTCGTTAGCATCTGTCCATCTGTGCCTTTCATCTTTTCTTCTCTATTTGACTCACCTCTTTCTCTCTTGATTTCCTTCCATTTTTTTTTTCTGTCATACTCCTCCCCTATTCTACATCTGCTCTACTTTTTGTCTCCTTTATCTTTTTCTTTTGCTTCTCTTCTTTTTTCCTTGTACCTCTTATATGTTTCTCACGCCCTACTTTGCAACCAGTCCCTGAATGCTCGCTTCTTTTCTTCTGCTTTCTTCTTCACTTCATCATCCCACCACTCACTACCTTTCTTTCTATTCCCTCTCATCCTCCTTGTTCCACATACCATCTTTGCACATTTTGTCACTCCCTTCTTGAAACACCCCCATTCCTCCTCTACTCCTACCTCTACTCTATCCTTTACCACCTCCCACACGTCTCTCAGCTTCTCTTTGTACTCGTGGGGCAAATAAAGCCATTGGTACTCCATAACAGTCTTTCGTGGTCTTTCATTGCAAGCCATTCTGCAACATTCTGGTGCAATCTGGACTGGTGTTATGGTCGTCTTTATAGGCGCCTTTTTTTTTTTTTTTTTAAGGTGTTGGTGCAGGTTTAGCAGGTGTATAAGTGATCTCTGCAGGTTTTTTTCACTATCGAAATGTTGAATTTGAAGCCGTTGATACACTTTGACATAGTCTCTGACCAGGTCACGCTTGACGTCATGTACATATGTTACATCGCGAAATAAGAACATAAGAACACATAAGAATAAAGGAGACTGCAAGAGACCATAAGGCCTGCACTAGGCAGCTCCGTATCCATCACCACCTGTCATCCCCATCCATAAAGTTGTCTAATTGTTTCTTAAAACAACTGATAGTTTCAGCGCTTACTACATGGTTACTAAGTTTATTCCATTCATCGACCACCCTATTAGTAAACCAATTCTTGCCTATTTCCTTCTTAAATCTAAATTTGTCCAGTTTATACCCAAATAGGTCAAGTGATTATTGCGGGATTCGAACCTCCAGGCGCTAGCGCCCCGGACCGGTTGGCCACTATTGATTAATATACAAGATGGATGTCATGAAGCTGCCAGTTCTCATGGGCGACTCTCTCCATTAAGGCTCATGACTGTCATGCACTGGCAGATTTATGCCTCTCTGAAGGAAAAATTAGGCTCACTTTATGGCAACGACTCCGGATAGCGAAGTGTTGCCATCGAGTGAGTTCAACTTTTCTCGAGCGGTGGAACTAGGCGTAGGGCTTTTCTCTGTAGTTTTCCTTTGTAATGGACTGAAATGCGTTTGATTTGTAATAAATGTACTCGCACTTGTGTAATGTAACTTGTTTTGTAGCTTCGGGCATGTACAAGTGCACTGAACATCGATAAAGAAATAATCAAATAAATAGATCAAACAGATCAATAGAATGAATAGATAAAAAAGTATGGAAATTAATATATAAATGAATAAATAGAATACATATAAGTATATATATATATATATATATATATATATATATATATATATGTATGTATATATATGTATGTATGTATAAATGTGTGCATAAATAAGTAAATTAAATCATTAGAACTAGGTTTGCTAATTGCATAAGCACTGAATACACTGAACCTCCTATTGATTCAGTAGGAAGCAACACTTTCCAAAACTTTAAAAACCCACACAAAGGCGTCAATAATACATTATAATTTCATACCTTCTCGTACCTTGCCTCTGTGTGGACTAAAAAGTCTTTCCTCGCAAGAGTCCCGAGTTCGAATCCCCTCAGTGGGCGGATGGACACAATCACCAAGACTTCGTACGTAAGTGTATGTATGTTAATGCCATGTCAGGATCGCTTGATGCCTTAGGTATACAGTGGACGCGCGCGAAATCCTAGGTGACGTCTAGGAAGTCTAGGTGACATCTAGGTGACTGAGAAGACATCAAGTCACCCCGAAGCTTATTTACCGAAGTGTGATTTACTAACTAGTTAGTTGACTGACTGACTGACTGACTCGCTGACTGACAGTTTGTCTGTCTGTCTCTATCTCTGTCAGTGTCTGTCTCTGTCTCCGTCTGTCTGTCTGTCTCTGTCTATCTGTCTCTGTCTCTCTCTGTTTGTCTCTGTCTTCCTGTATGTCTGATTGACTGACTAACTGGTTGGTTGGCTGTCTGGCTGTTTCTGTCTGTCTGTCTGTCTGTCTGTTTGTGTTTCTCTGTTTCTATCTGTGACTGGCTGGCTGATTGACTGGATGAGTGGCTGACTGACTGGCTGGCTGGCTGACTTACTGTCTCTTTGTCTGTCTGTCTGTCTATTTGTGTCTGTCTCTGTCTATCTACCTGTCTATATCTGTCTGTCTGTCTGCCTTTCTGTGTTTGTTTGACTGACTGACTGACTATGGAACTGCCTTAACTAAATAACCGACTAATAATTAACTAAATGACTTACTGGCCTATCTACTGGACTAACTGACAAACTAGGTGACCAATTTACTAATTGAGAAACTGGATAACTAACAAACTGATTAATCTAGACTAGATAGAGAGAATAACTTAGTTCTAACCTAATCTAACTTTTTGACAGATTTTTTTCGTCTTTTCTAGAATGCTATCTAGATAGTGCTAGACTCTATAGGATATTTCTAACCATTAATATTTAGATTGGTAGTTAGAGGACGTGGACATCGATAGTCATTCGCTTGCATTGAGGTTATCTCTCAAAAATGCATGACACAAATACCTGAGCGATTTATATACAGCAAGCGTGTGCGTGCACGCATCCGATAAAGTATTTATACAAGTGTATATTATTTTTAGATTCTATAGCTTTTTCTGTCCATCCCACACAACTTACCAATTCCTCCTACACACTCTATCCCTCCTTCTTGCATGCAGCTATCCATGTTTCTTGATAGATTTTATTTTTTATTTTATTTTTATTTGATCTTTTCCAATATCAAATGCTACGTCCTTCCTTCTCTCCTCCTCCTCCTCTCCTATGCATTCGCCCATTCGGCAGGTGATGACGTCATGTCGCACGGTCTTTTAAAATAACCGTCCAACCTTTTGCTTCCACTACAAACTCTGTTTTCATGTGGTTGTGTTATTTTTATTATTTTTCTATTACCTGTGAACTGAAGCCCTGTTTTTATGTGCGACGATCAAGATGAGGGAGATATTCATTTGTCCGCCATCTTCGAAAGCACGATTATTTGTCAGTTCCACAGAGAATTAAAATTATTGTTTCTAGGTTCATTTCATTTGTGATTTGAGTTACCCTGAAATTTTGGTTTTACGCAGAAAAGGGACGAAAACTAAATTGCTCCTAATTGGGGTCCGAGTATGGACGTTGCACTAAGTACGACAGTTTCGCCTTGTGTAACCAGCGGCAACGAGCCTGACCCGATGGCAGACGTACGATTAATCCAGTAACTTCGTCTTATTTAAGCAAAAAGTTACATGAATTTTCCAGGTAAACATATTTCTAATGTAAATGTATATAATATAATTTTATTTCTTTTCTCATAGAAAGCGCATGAAGTTTGATTCTTATATTGGTGTGAAATTCAAATCGTTTTGGATGAAACGCACCACTGCGAGAGTTCGAGGCAAAGCAACAGTCAGTTGTCGTGTAGGTTTTGAACGCAACGTAGTGGATCTCGTATTCGCCCAAATCTTGTTCGCGCAGTTTCCTCAAACACAAAGAAATTGTGCATTTTATCTCTCAGCAAAGGATATAATCTATTCTTTTAGGTTTACTCCAAAGAATTTTTTTCCAAATCACGAACAAAACAAGTTGTGACCAAAATCATTGAATCTACTTCGGTAAGTTTTGGAAGTTGTCTATTTTTTGTACTATAATTAGTATGCCTCCTACAGTAAGATTTTAGCTACTGTTAACTAATATAACACTTAATCCACTCGAAATTGAGAGGGTTTCCCTCAGCTGAATAAAATCACCTGAGATCAGGTTGAAGAAATTTAAAAGTTTTTAATTTTAACGACTGGGACAATGTCGATAACTTTCTCAATTTTATTCTTATTCCAAAATGTCCATTTCTTTTCCGTTGCATAATACTTGTATATCCGATCAACAGAACTCAATTTTCATTTTTATTAAGATTTTTGGCGAACTAAGTTATTTAGCGTTAGTCGGGACAAAATATATGAAGTTTGCCACATCGGTAGACACCGCTGTTAGGAACTTCTTAAATCAAATAAAATCGCTTGACGCTAGTCAGAAAATATATCAAGCACACCACATAGCAAATGGGGCCAGGTTGACCAGATGTCTCGAGCGAGAATGTGCTCGATAGCAGCTGAAATTATGCTAGATTAGCAAAGAAATACAAAATCCTCCATTCCTTTTAATACACCCGGTTTCCGTTATACATATATTTTTTATTAACATTATATTATTCCAGGGGAAATACGCTCCATTTAGCATGATTATGCTAAATTTAGTATGATAATGCTAAATATGTTCAGTGGGGGTTCTCTGCTATTCACTGCAATGTGCATTTCTTCTTATTGCCTCCAGATGATTTCA
>NC_134817.1:31852392-31859892 GCF_046742065.1 Oratosquilla oratoria | reverse complement strand
TCACATAATAACAGTTTAGGCAATTTGTCCGAAAAGCCTTTGGACCGTCAAGGGACGTTGGGGAGAAATTACGGATCTCTTCGCTGGTACTCACGGGCCAGCGTGGAGTAGTGGTTAGCGTCCTGGCTTCCAATGAGGCGATACCTGGTTCGGTCTCTCTTGTTCTAAGGTTGTCCTAAAGTGAATGAAATTGTCTGTCGTTAGGAGGGTGACAAGAACAAAACGTATGAAATATCACATCTATTTGTGCATTTTTTTTACTTATTTAGATTTTATATTATTTATGTTGTTCTTATCATCAGTATCATTAATTAAAATGATCATGTGCTTATCAGTACCGTTATCATTGTTATCTAGCTCTTTCTGAAGAGATAATTAAGAAATTGCATGAAAAAATATGTTCTGTTCAATGAACACATTCTTGTTACATAAACATGTTTTATGCATGCATGCAACTTGTTGGTTGATATTAGAAAAGGAGCAGCCAAAGTGTTAGAGGAGAACGAGCCAGTGCTTCAAGTCAAGATGATAATCGTGACGTGTCTTATTCTATTTTATTATGAGAAGCTACTGCAAGGGAAAGCACTGAATGCAAAAATTTGTTGAATAATTTGCTCCTCAGGATTTTGTTTATATTGTACTGAAGTGCCATAATGGCTGCCTAATAATGATAATTTAGTCATGTCACTCGTTGACATTACGCACACACACACACACACACACAGATACGTAAATATATATATGTGTGTGTGTGTGTGTCTTTGTGTGTGTGTGTGTGTGTGATTGTGTATGTATATCTATGTATGTATATACACACAAACTCGGGCATTGCGGACTTTGTAGCTCTGATCAGATTTGATTTGTTTGACACTCCATATCGAATAATGTACAGAAGGCACTCTTATAAATAGAATATTCACATCAAAAGCGACGAAAGGAGACAACTTAGAATCACGTAGAAATAGCCGCAGACTTTCTTTTATGGCCAAGATTCAGAATCGCGAAATTGATTTCGACCTCGCCGCTAAATTAAAACCTTGAAAGATCAGTGCCCCTCCTAGCTGAATAAAAGGGTCTGGCGTCCTTTCAAGTGTCGAATTCGTAACAATTGCTAGTAAAGTGTTAAGTAAACTTGTAAAAAAAAAAAGAACAAAGAACAAATGGTTTGTTCATTACTGCGTCTTAAAGGAAGGGGAGAGAGGACAATTTAAGAATCAAGGAGGAAGTGCCTTGACATTCACACAAGTCAATCGTCAAGGTACTGCCACATTTTGTCGACAAATTACCGACACGTCATTCGGACATTAGATGGCAAGGGACCCTCTGTAATGTCGCTCGGGTAGGCCATTCTTCAGGCGACCTCCCGCTTCAGGAGAACTGACTGCAGCTGGGACGCCTCTTCATGCGTTGAGCAAGCAGGCAGGCAGGACATTCGTCAACTTTGAGGAAGGTGGGGACGTAGCTGGTGGAATTCCTTCACTTACATTCTCTCTCTCTCTGTGTGTGTGTGTGTGTGTGTGTGTGTGCGTGTATGTGCGTTTTGTGTCTGTATACGTGTGCCTGTCCATACACAAAACAGTCGGTCACATTGTGGGCTCTCCTCTTTAGCCCCCTTCCTTCCCCTCCCTCTCCCTCCCTCCCTCCCTCCCTGGCCTCACCCCTGGTGTTGCCCCAGGTTGACCTGGCTTCCCTTGTCTTCCCGCTGACGGGGGCCCTGGAGGGATAAGAGGATAATGAAATCATCTTGAGGCGAAGGCCCTTGGCGTTGGGAAACGTCTCAAGCGTCGGGTCGCAGGTTTCCATACCAACAGGAACCTTGAATCTATATATATACTACCTTTACCTAACCTCCCTGGAACGGTGACCCAGACTTTTTATTTTTTGTTTTTACTTATTTATTCTTGATTTTAAAAAGTATGTTAAAAACCAAAAGGCTATCTCCTTACCCAACTATATATAGATATGTATGATTGTTCCTGTTGATCATGTCTTCTTCGTAGCACATTTTATGGCTCCAGTGCATGTATAATGACTGCGTTGTATGATAGATTGCAATTAGATTAGATAGAACCGTAGCAGACAGAAACTGATTTCGATCAAAGGAAATAGGAGTGAGGGAATCATAAAATACCATGCATCTACACAATGCTCCCCAGAAATCGAACCATGAATTGGCATCCCAACACTTCCTAAGCCTACAGTAAGTGCAAACTGATACGCAGGCGACGCAGCACAGAGTAAAGGCGGATTTCCTGCTGCTGAACTGAAGTACATTTTGAAATTCTCCCTCACTTGAAGTGATTCTAGATGTATTACCTTAGTGGAGAGATGTTTCGCTAAAATGAGTGATTTGAACAATATTTTCATATTTCGTTGTCGGTTTAGAAGCCTTCGTATGACATTTATTGACAGCATTCCATTTTTTTTTTAACATAATAGCTTGTCACCAAAGATAATAGAAATATCTAGTGTTTTGACAATGCTAGAGGTTGAGAACGATAAAAGTACTGACAATTTAATTGTCAGTAAATAATGATAGTAATAGGATCCCCTTAAGACGGAATCAGTAGATTTTATTGTGGTTGATGATTTGGTTAAACGTATCGAAGTCCCACCTATCAGGAAGTTAGGACGGTTCCCCTTACAGAGCACTTTGTGGTGTGGAAGAGCTCGAACCGCTGTCACCTCGACCTCCGTCGCAAGTAGCGACGCTCTAATCCGATAGGCTAGCGAACTTACTAGAATATTTAATTCAACAGATGAAGGTTATTGAAGTGGGTGATAAGGACTATCTTGATAAGATTCTTAAACATGGTAATTCACAATTATTATATTTTTTCTTCTGGCTAAATTCAAATTCGACAGGATATTACTGTATATCAATTGGCGACCACTGGGTGCGTGGTGAAGCCAGAAGAGGAGTTATTATAACATAATTCTAGGTAAAATCTTTGTTTTGTTGTTTGATCAACGCGATTAAGTACAAGAACTGTTGTCACATGTGGTGACAGTGTGATTTTCACATTTTCAATCCTCTACCAACATTGGACATTTGCGATTGCCATCAGTGATGTTAGTCTGATACTCCCGGTTCTTTCATTTGTGACCTATTTTATCGTGTGATTTGGGTCAGATCGGGTTGTTGGGGAGGGCAAGGGCGGGACGTGGAGTGGGTGGAGTGTCACAATGGTCTTTTAGGTCACAGAAACAGATTGCAAGACAGTATAGCTGACTGGTTCATTTAGCTGTCACCAATATTTCTCATGACTATAATCAAAGAGATAAAAAATTTCTGCGTCTGCAGATTTTATGGTGTGAAAATTAAAAAACTATATATATATACAGTATATACATATATATATATATATATGTATATATATATATATATTTGTATACATATATATATATATATATTTGTATATATATGTATATAATATATATATATGTATACATATACATATATATATATATATGTATATATATATGTATGTATATGTATATATATATAATATGTATATATACATATATGTATGTATATATATATGTATGAATATATGTATATGTATATAAATATTCAACAAAAACCCACTGTGTTGGATAAGAAGAAATGAAATAAAATTAATTCCATATATTTCGATCACGGACTGTGATCCTCTTCAGTGGAATACAGAAAGGTAGAGCAAATGGCATGTCTTATATACAATAAGAATAAGGGACAAGGGTAGGACTCAGGTAGCATCTAGTACTTTGCGGGGCAGGTCACCCGCCTTCACCAACGATGGTAACAATTTGTTGACTGCCCAGGTGGTAATGCAGTCAGGTGACCACTGTCCATATGACATATTAAAATTTGGAAATTTGTTAATCAGGGATGATTCTATTATTTTTCTTTTAAAACTGCATTTTGAATTAAAGATAATCTTTGCCTCATTCCAATCCATATGATGGCCTTCCTTGTCTACATGTTGGAAGACAGCGGAATTATGTTGTGCGTATTTAATTGAATTTTTATGTTCTTTCATCCTAGTATATAAATCTCTACCTGTTTGTCCCCAATATACATTGTTACAATCAGAGCAAGGGAGTTTATACACACCTTGATGTATTTCTTCTCTAGGTCTTTGATGTACATTGACTATTTTCTTAAACAAATTATTGGGATAACTAAAAACAATTTTAATATCTTCCTGTGGAAGAAATTGAGAAATGTCATTTAAGGATCTATTATAAGGCAATTTAATACAGTTTTTGTCCCAACTGAAGTTCTTACTGGAATGGGAAGTGGATCCAAAGTAACTAGTTTTGGCTTTACTTAGGGCTTTATTTAGAAACCAATCAGGATACCCTATTCTTTTTAATTGATTCCTGATGGTTGTTATCTCCATTTCCAAATAATGTGGACTACATAATCTAAGTGCCCTCAGGAAAAGACCTGAGGCAACACTATATTTAATTTTATCAGGATGGTGACTGAAAAAGTGCACATAACTCCCCGTATGTGTGGGCTTTCTGTACACAGTGAAGGACAATTGGTCCTGATGCCGTATTAATAGGATATCTAAAAATGGTAGTCTATTATCCACCTCCCATTCAACTTTGAATTTAATATTAGTGGCTAAGTTGTTTATTTGTTCAAAGAAAGCATCAAAAGATCCCCATTCGTCATCCCAAATCGTAAAGATATCGTCCACATACCTATACCAAAACATTCCTTGTGGCTTAATGTCTTGTAAAAGCACTGTCTCGAAATACTCCATATATAGGTTAGCTAACACTGGGGAGAGATTAGATCCCATTGAACATCCGAACTGCTGTTTATAATATTGATCTTTAAATGAGAAGGTATTAGTGTTAGCACATAATTCCGTTAGTTTAATGATTTTGCTGACAGAGATTGGTAGTTGGTCCCGATAATTTTGTAATTTTGTTTCTAAGAAAGCTAAAACCTCAGCTACGTTGATGCAGGTGAACAAAGAAACTACATCAAGACTTAGTAATTTTCTCTGCCCAGATAAATGATGATTCTTGATCTTACTTATGAAATCTTCTGAATGTTTTATATGCGAGTCGGAAAAGCACCCTACAAATTGTGATAAAATGTTCGTGAGCCATTTTGATGTCTTACTCGTACAAGAATTTCTATTTGAAATGATGGGTCTTAGGGGAACACTTTCTTTATGAATTTTTGGGAGTCCATAGAAATTAGGTAGTTGTGGGTTTATGACTAATAAATTATTATTGAAAAACTCTTTTCCCACGATATTGCGTGCTCTTCTATTGAATTCCGAGGCAGTACTTTTGAGAGGGTTTCAAAAGTACTGCCTCGGAATTCAATAGAAGAGCACGCAATATCGTGGGAAAAGAGTTTTTTAATAATAATTTATTAGTCATAAACCCACAACTACCTAATTTCTATGGACTCCCAAAAATTCATAAAGTGTTCCCCTAAGACCCATCATTTCAAATAGAAATTCTTGTACGAGTAAGACATCAAAATGGCTCACGAACATTTTATCACAATTTGTAGGGTGCTTTTCCGACTCGCATATAAAACATTCAGAAGATTTCATAAGTAAGATCAAGAATCATCATTTATCTGGGCAGAGAAAATTACTAAGTCTTGATGTAGTTTCTTTGTTCACCTGCATCAACGTAGCTGAGGTTTTAGCTTTCTTAGAAACAAAATTACAAAATTATCGGGACCAACTACCAATCTCTGTCAGCAAAATCATTAAACTAACGGAATTATGTGCTAACACTAATACCTTCTCATTTAAAGATCAATATTATAAACAGCAGTTCGGATGTTCAATGGGATCTAATCTCTCCCCAGTGTTAGCTAACCTATATATGGAGTATTTCGAGACAGTGCTTTTACAATACATTAAGCCACAAGGAATGTTTTGGTATAGGTATGTGGACGATATCTTTACGATTTGGGAAGACGAATGGGGATCTTTTGATGCTTTCTTTGAACAAATAAACAACTTAGCCACTAATATTAAATTCAAAGTTGAATGGGAGGTGGATAATAGACTACCATTTTTTAGATATCCTATTAATACGGCATCAGGACCAATTGTCCTTCACTGTGTACAGAAAGCCCACACATACGGGGAGTTATGTGCACTTTTTCAGTCACCATCCTGATAAAATTAAATATAGTGTTGCCTCAGGTCTTTTCCTGAGGGCACTTAGATTATGTAGTCCACATTATTTGGAAATGGAGATAACAACCATCAGGAATCAATTAAAAAGAATAGGGTATCCTGATTGGTTTCTAAATAAAGCCCTAAGTAAAGCCAAAACTAGTTACTTTGGATCCACTTCCCATTCCAGTAAGAACTTCAGTTGGGACAAAAACTGTATTAAATTGCCTTATAATAGATCCTTAAATGACATTTCTCAATTTCTTCCACAGGAAGATATTAAAATTGTTTTTAGTTATCCCAATAATTTGTTTAAGAAAATAGTCAATGTACATCAAAGACCTAGAGAAGAAATACATCAAGGTGTGTATAAACTCCCTTGCTCTGATTGTAACAATGTATATTGGGGACAAACAGGTAGAGATTTATATACTAGGATGAAAGAACATAAAAATTCAATTAAATACGCACAACATAATTCCGCTGTCTTCCAACATGTAGACAAGGAAGGCCATCATATGGATTGGAATGAGGCAAAGATTATCTTTAATTCAAAATGCAGTTTTAAAAGAAAAATAATAGAATCATCCCTGATTAACAAATTTCCAAATTTTAATATGTCATATGGACAGTGGTCACCTGACTGCATTACCACCTGGGCAGTCAACAAATTGTTACCATCGTTGGTGAAGGCGGGTGACCTGCCCCGCAAAGTACTAGATGCTACCTGAGTCCTACCCTTGTCCCTTATTCTTATTGTATATAAGACATGCCATTTGCTCTACCTTTCTGTATTCCACTGAAGAGGATCACAGTCCGTGATCGAAATATATGGAATTAATTTTATTTCATTTCTTCTTATCCAACACAGTGGGTTTTTGTTGAATCTTTACGAATGTGTTACGACATTACCTTATAGTTATACACATATGTATATATACATATATATATCTATATATATATGTATGTATATATGTATGTGTATATGTATGTATATATGTATGTATATATATAATATATGTATATGTATATATATTATATGTATATATATATGTATATATACATATGTATATATATATATATACACACATATATATATCTGTATGAATATATGTATATGTATATATATGTATATATACATATATGTATATATATATATATATGTATGAACATATGTATATATACATATATGTATGTGTATATATATATATATGTATGAATATATATATATATATATATATATATATATATATATATATATATATATAAAACACAACCCGAGACCCGTTGGGTCAAATAAAAAAAATAAAATTCTATATGATACGTTGTTAATAAAATGGTCAATAAAATC
>NC_134817.1:31845255-31847755 GCF_046742065.1 Oratosquilla oratoria | reverse complement strand
CAGTGGAAGAGTGTGGGTCTGGAGAGACTGTAGTCAAGAGTTTGACCTCAAAAGACTGCAGCCAACAGTGAAACATGAAGGCATTTCAATAATGGTGTGGGGTGCAATCTGGAGTGATAGTCGACCAGAGCTTGTGGAGTGTCAAGGAAACATCAGTTCAGGCAAACATGTTTCTATATTAAAGGAAGGACTCGTTTCAATATTCTCCAGTGGTAGAATGAGTAAAAATGTCTTCCTATTTATGGAAGATAGAGCTTGTCACACTACTCAGGCAACACAAAATTGGTTGAGCCAAAATGTGATCAGTAAATTTCCATGGCCAAGTCAGTCTCCGGATATGAACCCTATTGAACACCTCTGGGGCATATTAGACCAACAACTTTGCAAAAAGAACAGGAAGCCATCCTCAAAGCCCGAACTCTTAGGATTACTACGGGAAACATGAAATCCCTGAAGATGATATTCGTGAACTAATCACTAGCATGCCTATAGTCAGCGCAACGAGAAATGACCGCTAAGGCGGGGCTAGGAGATTTCCCGGTGTTGCCGCACATGGGCATCCATGGCAAGAACGTGCGTGTGGATGCAATGTTTTCTGAATGCAGTGTGAGGGGGGCGGGGCCAGATATTAGATGTAGCGGCAACGTCGCTCTCTCTCGCACATATGCCATGTCTAGACTCGAGGAAACGAAACCTTTGTATAGAAAACATTGCTTTGATTTTTACCTCTGTGGTGGTGTGTGACAAAAATTATAATATAATTATATGTGGCAACATTATAAAATTATAAAAAAGAATTATAAAATAAAATAAGATTATAAAATAATTATATGTGGCACCACAGGGGGACTCCCAGTGCTCCGCCCTAACGGCCATTTCTCGATGCAACGGGTATAGAAGGGTCCTTGCATTGAAAAAAGCACAGGTGATGTCAACCAGGTATTAGTTATTCACATTGTGACAATTTATGAGCACTTTAATTGTATCAATTGCTTGTTTGATAAACATTTTCTCTTGGTGTCTATTCAATTCTGTCATGTCTGTATATATATATATATATATATATATATATATATATATATATATACACGCACATGGGAAGGGATGAAGACACAGGTCTAGTTCCTAATTTATTTCTGACCGTTTCGCTCTAGGCTTTTTAAGAGATGAGGCTAAGTGGGAAATTGGTCAGGAATAAACTTGTAACCAGACCCGTGCCTTCTTTTTCTACATTTTTAAACTTGTCACAATGTGTGTGTGTGTGTGTGTGTGTGTGTGTGTGTGTGTGTGTGTGTGTTTCTTTAAGTTCTTCTACGTTGTAAAGAAAAAAGACTATAAAGTATTGGATACCAAAATCTATTTCTGTTATTCCGGTATAATTTCGAATTCGTATTTATTTGGGAGTTACGGAGAATCGCGAATAATAAAGAGTCGCAAATAATGAAGAACTATGTGTACCTTGTCGGTACGAGGAAGTTACGAGTAATTTAGCGTGGCATATATCATGCAAATTACATTATATCTACGAATTAATGATTCGTTGAATGAATTTATTTTCCTAATGGCGTTGGGAAGACCAGCCTTTCACAAGGTGAAATTCTATTTAAAGGAATGAACAGAAAGATATTCATGAATAAATAGAACAATAAAATTAGATATAATATAATAAAATAAAATAAAAGGCAAGCTTCGTGTAGTCATATGTTTTGGTTAGTTCCACGTGATTGTATTTATACGAAATGTAAAAATAAAAAAGTGATGATGAACATTTGTTTTGTGCCCAAGTGTTAAATTTGTTCACACAAATGTCGTGTTGTGTTCAAAAGGTCCAATCCAGAAGAAATGACCAAATTGTATATCAGGTCTCTGCTATGAACTGGAACATTCGACATATAAATAAATAAACAAATTAAGATAAGAATAAACATAAAATAAAATATAGATTGATAAAGAATAATAGATTAAAATGAATAAAATGAACAAATAGATTGAACATAAATAACAAAATTGAATCTGATTCGCAATAACAAAAGTTATTCAGTCATTAACGTTGAACGAGTTTATTTGGTTATTTATATGTTCATTTACTCCTTTTTTATTAATGTATTTACTTAGTATTAATTCATTTATTTTCTATTTTTATTCATAGATTATTATTTTAGTTGGGTAAATCATCCTTTGTTGTTCTCGTGTTTGTTTTATTATTTATTAATTTTTTTTTCTTATCTATTTTTTTTTTACTTAGTGTTTATATATTTAATTATTTGTTATTAATTTTTCCTTATTCATGTACTGTGCCTACAATTTTTTTTTGTATATTTCTGTTTCAATATTGTTTATTTACTTTTGTAATTATGTATTTATCTATCTGTAATTTGTTTGTAGTTTATTATTTATAATATATTTTTCTTTATTTACTTATCTACAATTATGTATTTATAGATACCTTTTTATTCATTTGTGCATTTATTAGTTTACTTGTTCATTTATCAATATGTTT
>NC_134817.1:31822755-31840255 GCF_046742065.1 Oratosquilla oratoria | reverse complement strand
TTGAAATAATTTCAGTATCACTACGCTCCGAGCCGTCACTCCCACTCTGGTGGACGGGGAGTTGGTTGTGTGTGTGTCAGGTCACAGCTTTACCCATAGATCGGTCCTATATGAACTCTGAGCTCTCACCCGAGAGGATAATGACTGTCGATCGCGAGTCCAACACGTGATCTAAGACTGTGGTAAACCTCACACACACACACACACACACACACACACACACACACACACACACACACACACACACACACACACATACACACGAGTCTGAAATCAATGTGCACATTCTTTGTGCATGCATTAGGAGCAAATAGTTGCGGTGGAATAGAACAAATAGTTCTCCAGATGTTAGACGAAGTGGATATTTGCCTCTTCCTCCACCGACACACGACGCGGGTCGCTTTTGTCACTGTCCTCGCAACCACCAGACATATTTTACCATCGCAACTCCCAAACATGTTTTACCATCGTAACTATGATGCGTGATTTACCATCGTAACTCCCACCGATACCACTCAATAAACTTTTCCTCGAGACTTTGCCAGACACACCAAAGCCGACACACGCCATGGGTCGCTTTTGTCACTGTCGTGTCACATGTGTAGATACTGCACTGCGCATGAGGGTACCCACGTGTCACCTGTCACGTGATTTATTGCTTGATCGAACTGAGTATGTCATGATATATCGCTGATATATTCCATCGATAATGTCTTGATTATTATGAAGCCTTATTTAACTCGCAGAGGAGAGGAGTTCGTCTAAACTGAAATGAATCGTCTGGACTTAAACGGAGTAAAGTCAGGACGTCCCAGTTAAGGTAACTACTCATGCTTGAATCGTTTGACGTTAGCCAAAATAAAATTTAAGGATATTGGATTCTAGAAATGGGAATGTAGAATTTCTAATAGGGTCTCATCCCTCTTAATAGGGTTGGATTCCTCTTATAAAGGATTCGAATCTTGTAAAAAGAATCCAACCACCTTAAAAGGAAATCCAAACCCTTTAAGAGAGAACCTCATTAGAAGGATCCAAACCTCTTAAGAGTGCCACATAAGGCGCCAAATAGCATGAGTATTGTTGATTCACTAAAAATATTTTACGTTACACATTTTAGTCTTTTTTCTTAAGTTATATTAATCAATTTGCAAAATGTTTAGTCTGGCTGTCGCCAGGCGATTTTTTTGTTGAGGAAAATTAATCTGGTTGCTCTCTGCCTCCATCTCCCTCCCCCCAATTCCTCGCTCCTCCTCCTCTTCTTCTTCCCTCCCCCTCCTCCTCTTCTTCTTCCTTCCCCCTCTCTCTCTTTTTTCATGTTCCTTCGTTTTGGTCTCTTCATTTTTTTCCGTTCTTTGTTTTGTCCTTCACTCCCTTCCTCTCTCACTCAGTCCTTTATTCACTCCCTTGTTCACTCACTCACTCCTCTTCTTCCTTCCTACCTCCCTTTCTCCCTTCCTTCTTTCCCTCCTCCCTTCTTTAATTTTTCCTTCCTCCCTCCCTTCCTCCCTTCCTCCTTTCCTCCCTCTCTCCCTCTCTCCCTTCCTCCCTCCTCTCCTCTCTTCCTCCCTTCCCCACCAACGCTATAAAAATAAAAGAAAGAGAGAGAGAGAGAGAGAAAGTGCCATCTATCTTTGGTTCAGTCGCAAAGCCCGAGACGGAGCCTGGGGCACATTTTTCATTTGGAAAAATTGTTGGTTGAATTGTACAACTGTAGCCTATTCTTTAACAAATTAGTCCAAGATAGATGGCCTTTCTGGCGTAGTTCTGAACCCTTTGAACTCGTGTAGTCTGTGTATAATAGATTAGGATAAAACACAAACTACCTGGAGACCTTTTGGTCCATGCTATACACTAAGTTCATCAGATCTGGAAAAAGTGAGGATCACTTGTATGGTAATAGCTGGCGGATTGGAGATATTGCCACATAATGGGTCTCTTTTTAACCCAATCTTTTCAACCCACTGGAATAGATAATTGAATGGCACGATTGAAGGAAGTTGATAGAAAATAGTAACATCAATTCCTGTGACCCTGTTAGTTATATCACTGGTTTAAGAAGTCTTTGGGATTAAGGTTTTAGTTATGATTTGGATATAGGTCTGAGAAAAAATGGAACTCTATATGGCAACAACTTCGGGTTGGAAATGTTGCCATAAAGTGAGTCATGTTTTCATTGTAAATTTAGTGGGAGACTTGTACATCATATTCTCGTTAACATGTGGCAAGTTGGTTCGACAGGAAGAATAATCTTGAGCTTAAATCGATTAAACTTGATTCTTATTCAGTTGACTGATTGATTTGATTTGATTTAACGTCGCGAACCCACCCCCTACCCTATCAGGAGGCTATGACAGTGCCCCTTACAGACAACTTCATAGCGTTGAATTTAATGAACCATACCCTTGGTCCAACTCACTAGCGGCAGAGTTCGTATTGCCATCACTTCGACCTCCGCCACAAGTAGAGACGCTCTAAACCGCTCGGCCAGCGAGAGTCCACATAAATATTTTGAAATTTTATTCAGTTGACGGGAGCCCATTCCACAGCGAAAGGTATAATGGAGAGTCGACAGACCCCAGTGACCCCATCAGTATTCATAATGCATAATGTTCGTGCTAATAACACATGTTTTCAATCAACTAATGAATGACCTCATAATGGATGTGGTTAGAATTGGCAGCCATGAGCCCCCTTCATGGGGGCGGGGTCCTCTTGCATATTTTTTCAGGCTAATGTCAGGTGATGTAATTCTTAACAGGGGAGAACCTGTGTCTTCTTAAACTGATAAAACTTGTTTTGTTCAATCTGTTCATCATTGTTCTCAAATTGTTTTATTCAAATGTGTCTCCTCAGACTGTTAAAACATCTTGTTCAATCCGTTCAATCGTCAGATATTTTTATCTAAATGACAGAAGGATCCTTATTCCCTAAAGAAAATTTGACGTCTGCGTTGCAACCTTGTATGCACCTTCAACAAATATTACACACCAAAGAAAACTCCTCATATGTTTTACTTATGTTTCAAACAAATACTGTACACTAAAGAAAAATCATCATATGTTTGACCTCGGTTCATACGCTTCAAACAAACACAGGTTACTAAAGGTAAAAAGAAAACATATACTTTACTTGCACTGCGGCAAAACATTTCAAAGACATGCAACATAAAGAAGCATTGCACAGTAAAGAAAGTCTCCCATATATCTCACTCAAACTGCGACAGAGCACACAAGAGCCTTATGCTGCAATAAATCTGACTCGCGGTAATGATGGTTTGCATTACGAGGCCTGTGCAACGTGCAATGCAACCCAATGACGAGTAATCCGCGTGTCCTGCAATATGACCCAAAGCTTTTAATTTTCTTGCGTGTGAAGAACAAAATCATTTGTCAGCTCACTCTACAAGGGCCTTGTTGCTTGGAGTGGGCTTTCCTGCCTGCCTGCCTGCCTCTCTGGAATGATAATGTGTAACTGAACAGAGCCATGTTTGGTAAATGGATGAAATGAGTAGAGAGGTTTATTGATACAGAGAGAGAGAGATTGAAAGTCGGATAACTCTACTGAACGAAAGAACACGGATGGTAAACAAGTAGAGGATAGTTTAACAGATAGAAAGAGACGAGGAAATAAAGCTGGAAAGATAGATAAAACTATAAAGATAATCCTCGTAGAGTAATAATCAGCCATCGGAGATCTTTGATGTATTAATTGCTGTAAAAATACAGCAATTGTGTTCGTGACCAAATGGTATCTTCATCATGACAATGCTCCTTTTTTTTTTTTTTTTTTCATCACACTAGGTTTGGTTCCCCGTTACGCCTAACACTCTCATAATTTAACGTTACTGTTCAAAGGGCTTCCGACTGTGGGTGAGATTATAGACTGTATCATACCAGTGCTTGTATACTTGCGGGCGACCTCACGCTGGGCGAACTTAAGAACGCAACGAGACAGGAAGATTTTTTTTTTTTTTTTTTTTTTTTTTTTTGGATAATTTTTGAACAAAAATCACACTTGTCATGTGCTGCTGGCAAAAAAAAATTTATGTTGAGAAAATTACTTTAGAACCCTGGTTTCCCGGATACTTGTAATACCACTACACAACGTAACACATTCTCGCGTGGCAGTGATACGATGCTATATGATCATATAGCGTGTGTTAGATTTCTTCCCTTTGATCTTATTCAAATTTTCTTGGCTGTGTATTTATCTACTTGTTCATATATATATCTATTAATCAACTCATTGATTTATTTATTTACTAATTTATGTATTCATTTATTCAAATATTTGCATATTTTGTTTCAACTTAATCTATTCTACCTTATTCAATATTATTTCATGTTAGTCTTATTTACTTTATATCTTTATCTATTTATCATATATTTGCTCCCTTTTTTTCTATTTTTTCTTCACTGCATATACTGGAGTGTGCTTGTTCGCTCGCTCGTACTGCTTCGTAATGGCACCTAATGCACTCGGGCTTTGGCATAGGCACTCGTTATTGATTGCGTCGATGCCTTGCAAAGGCATTCCACCACCAGTGCCACACTATCACCAACACCATCGTCAACACCATCGTCATTGTTTCTACGACCGTGATGGTGGTTAGTGTAAGTAGTATCAGCAGCAGTAACAACAACAATGAGGAACACAAACAACAACAGTATGAGGAACAACAACAACAACAGTATGAGGAACAACAACAACAACAATAGGAAGAACAAGAGCGAGAACAACAAGAACAACAAATAAAAGAACAGCAGTAACATCAAGAACAAGAACAAAAAGAACATTAACAATAACAACAATTACAAAAAGAGCCTTGCTTGTCGAGCCATATCAACGTCATCCTAGAACTAGCGTGCGATGATAAGGCAGGTTACCGTTATCATTCGCCATCAGGGAGTATCTGACTACACGCATGGAGGCTCCACTGGTAGCTCCAGGATCCTCAAGGCATTGAGTCCAGATTTCATGTCCTTACAGTAATGCAGAAATCACAGGTTGGGGGTCGGGGCGGGGTATCTTGAAAACATCCTTAAAGCTTACATAAACGCACAGTCTTCAACGGGGACAATCCTTCGAGAGCCTTTGGGGTCTCAAATGCTTCAGGAAGAGTCTTCCGTGTGTGACTAAAAAAGAAAATGTTGATGAAACGAGGTGGTGCGCCAATGGGCTTTCACGAAGAACTGAAAAGAGAGAGAGGGGGAGAAAGAGAGAAATAGAGAGAGAGAGAGAGGTGCCTCACCCCTGGGCCTCCGTGACAGTGGTGTCCAACGAGGACCTCGACATCAAAAGCGGTCCTCCAGCTCTTTTTTTTTTTTTTTCTTCTTTTTTCAATTTGGCCTCTACATCGATCGCCAGGAATGTGGCCGCTACTGAAAAAGAATTGTAGTAAAAGTGAAGATAAAAATAAATAGATGGAAAACGGGTGACATGGACGATCCGAGACTAAAAAAGACGGAAAATGTGGACTTCCTGCAGAAAAAAAAAGAAGGAAGAGGAAGAAAGAGGAGGAGGAGGAGGAAGAGAAAGGGTGGGAGAAAAAGAGGATGAACTGCAGGAGGAAGAAGAGAGGTAAAAAAAAAAATAATAAAGTTTTGGGAAAAAATTATGATATATAGGTATACTTAATGTCTCTCATCTGAATACGATGTTCTTTACAAAGTTGAAATAAAGTGATCCAGATAGCTTTCACCGTTCAAAGAGAGAGATAAATAGAGCGAGAAAGAGAGAGGGGGGAGAGACCTACACCACCTATCCTCGCCACCTCAATTCTGGCCGGTGATGCAGCAGCCCCGAGAGGCTGGCACTCGATCCCCGGACTGGGTCTAAGAACTCATATCAACTACCACTAAAGGCTGACAATCGGTGAATGATCTTCTCTTTCAGGTGATGTTCGTTGAAATAAGATAAGAATCACACCCGCTGCTTCCTAGAGAGATCTTTGGGCTCGGTCACCGTTGGCGCCTGCAGTGGGGCAGCGGGTATCTCGTAGATGAAGCCTGAGGCAGAAATCGGTGGATTGACGGTGATAATTACATTATCGGATTGACAATGAAGTGGACGATGCTAATCATTGGTGATTGTTTTTCCTTTGGTGTGTGTGTGTGTGATTCACCAAGATCTTAGATCACGTGTTGAACTCGGGATCGACAGCTATTTCCCTCCCGTAAGAGAGCTCAGAGCTCATATGACCGATCTATTGGTAATGCTATGACCTTAGACGCAAACACACACCCAACTCCCCACCCACGAGAGTTGGAGTAACTACTCGCAGCGCAGCAATACTGAAATTATTTCAGCCCTGGGCGGGATTTGAACCCAGACCACCGTAGTAACGGCCGGGAACCAACTGTGCCATCGAGTCGTGTGTGTGTGTTTGTGTATATGTGTGTGTATGAATGATGTTTTACCTATGTTTAAGGCACATATTCATATATATATATATATATATATATATATATATATATATACAATATGTGTAATGTATGTATGTATTATGTACTTCATATAAGAGAAGCACGTTGCATGTCTAAGTTCATTACCTTTGGTATCAGATAATAAGGAATTACCAGAGAATGGGCCCAGGCCCTTATTGCCCACTGGCTGGCACTCCGAGCCAAGGTGCCAAATGCCGAGTTCTTATCATCAGTTTTTTTTTGTAACTTGGCAAGAATTCACTTGCTCGCCTCCTATCGATTGTATTCATCGGTGATTGGCTGGCCCGGGTGTAGACGGATGACGTCATTGGTTTGTAGGTGTGAGCGTAGTTATTTGTGACAGTGTCCTTGTTTACATACAGTGTCCTTGTTTAAAGTGTCCTTGTTAACACGTAGTGTCCTTGTTTACAGTGTCCTTACTTTCACACAATGTCTTTATTTACACGCAGTGTCCTTGTTAATACTCAGCGTCCTTGTTTACATTTAGTGTCTTTGTTTACGTGTAGTGTCCTTGTTTACGTGTAGTGACCTTGTTTACACATAGTGTCCTTGTTTATAGACATTATATTGTTTAGACAGTATCTTTGTTTACACGCAGGCAGTGTCCTTCTTTACACACAGGCAGTGTCCTTGTTGACACACAGTGTCCTTGTTTACACCAGTGTCCTTGTTGTCACACATTATCCTTGTTTACGCACAGTGTCCTTGCCTACATGCAGGCAGTGTCCTTGTTTACACACAGTATCCTTGTTTACACACAGATTCTTTGTTTATAGTGTCCTTGTTTACACACAAACCTTGGTCAGTCAATCGAGAGTAAAGGATGCAGGGTGAACTAGGGTATGTCGTGGTAAGAGGTTTTATATTTATACGAGCCCCAGGCTTCACTCGTCCAGGATATGCCGGGGGCTTGGCTTTCGGTCCCAGAGACCCCGGTTTAAGTTTTGACTTACTGACATGAGAAAATAAATCACAGAATATACATTTATTCCATCGATATTTCATTCTTTGACAGCATTTCTCCGACCCACTCTTTTGATAATAGACAAAACAAAACAACCGGATGTTCTTTTAAATGATAAAAATAAATACCCGTGGTTTAAAGAATATGATTTTACACAGACACATTAATACAATGGATAAGCTGGATTCTTTTCTTGTGTTGTATCTCACACAATCGCATTGTGTATGGAATTCACCCTTAATGGTCCACTGTAAGACCACCCTATGCCCCTGAGGGGTGATACAGTCTCTGTAACCTCACCGCGGTGGCTTAATTCGGCTTGGTAAGGTTGCATGTATGGTGAGAAGTGCTCCGTGTGATGTTTTGGTAATATTGACATTGATTTTCCTTGTTCTCTGTTGTTGTGCGTCTCTTGATCCAGCCATTAATCGACTCGACCCAACCTTCTATGCATATAATCATATATGTGTATATGCATATATTCACATAATATATGTGTATATGCATATATTTATATAATCATATATGTACATATGCTTATATTCATGTAATCATATATGCACATATATGATTATATTCATGTAATCATATATGCATATATGCATATTCATATAATCATGTATGCATCTATGCGTATATGCATATGTACTTGTATGTGTATATGCACAGATACCTTTATAAATGAAATTATGTATGCATACATACGTGAATGTATGTCCTTACATACATACGTATACGCATATACTGTATATACATATATACACATATACATGTATGCATGTGTTCATGAATAAATGTACTTATATACATACGTATACGTATATATACACCTATATACATAGATACATATATGCATAGAAACATGTATGCATGTATACCCGAATACATGTATTTGCATACATACTCACGTGTACGCGTATATACACATATATACACAGGTACATGTATGCATAGAAGCATGCATGTATGTATACATGAATACATGTATTATATACATACGTGCATATACGGATATATACACATATATACACAGATACTTGTATGCATAGAAGTATGTATACATGAATACATGTACTTGTATACATACTCATGTATACGCACAGATACATGTATGCATAGAAGCATGTATGCATGTATATATGAATTCATGTATTTATATACATACTCACGTATACACATAAGCACATATACATACACACACACACATACTCAGGTATGCATTCACACGAACACTCATACGTATTCACATATATCCATGAATACACACACACAAAGGTAATCGCATAGGATATGCTTTTACACATATGTGAATTCACGTTTATGTGGGTACCTACACATCTACATGCCCAAGACTCGGTTTGTTCACCTCTGAGTTATTTGTGTATGAAACAACAACACAAATAGTTAGAAGGAATTTAGAACTGATTAGAAGGGTTACGGTGGAAGGTAGAGGAGGAGGGAGGGGAAGAAGAAGAGGAGGAGGAGGTGGAGGAGGAGGATGTGAACATTAAGGCAAATTGGCATGACGAAAGGGAAGGAAAGGGAGAGGACAAGAGAGAAGAGAAGAGAGGAGAAATGAGAAGGGAAGGGAAGGGAGCGAAAGTGGAAAGAAGAGGTGAGAGAGAGAGAGAGGAAGAGGAGTAGGAGATGAAGGAGGAGGGAGAGAGAAGGGAGGCTAGAGAAGAAATCAAGGAGAGGGGGAGGAAGTGGGAGGAGGTGGAAGAAAGGAAGAAGAGAATGTTGTTGTGGCGAGGGAATGAAAAAAAGAGGAAATGGAAGGATGAGGTGAGGGAAAAAGAGGGATCAAAAGAGAGGAAGTGAGGGGAGAGGGGAAGAGGGAAGGGCAGAGAAGAAAGGAGAGCGGAATTCGGGTAGGGTGGGGGAGATAGGGGGAATAGAATGATAGACAAGGGTGAAAATTGGAGGGGGAGAAGGGAGGGGAGAGAACGGCGAGGGAGGGGAGGGGGAGTGGGAGGGGGGAGTTGACGCAGGACAAGGCAATGACCTCCATTTGTGGAGTCAGGTCATCATCGTAGTGGACTCTGGTGGCCGACGGCGGAGTCTCCGTGGGCTGCTACCAGATCACCTGATCTTTATTTGGGCTCTTCATCATGACAATGCTCCTTTTTTTTTTTTTTCCTCTTTTTTTTTTACGAATATTTGACAAATGACGAAGACAGAACCTATATACAAATAATTCAAAAACATTGTTCAGGAATATACATTGACTTGGAAACGCTGTCGTCTGGTGTAGAGCGAGTTAATGACCCTAAACAAACAAGCTATTCCAGGGAAGGCAGTTATCTTAGACAGAGGTAGTTATCCTTGGTGTGGTAACTACGTTGACTAGTGAGACATGGAAGTTAGGCACCGTAGTTATTAGCTTTGTTGTTGGTCTCCAGCACCTTGTTATGTTTGTTTGCTAGAGCGAGAAACAAAGAGAAAAAAGAGGTAAAATTGGAGAGAGAGGGAGGCAGAGAGAGAGAAAGAGAGAGAGGATAAGAGAGTGTGAAAGGGAAAAGAAATAAAGGGATATAGGGTGAGATAGCATATGGGGAGAGAGAGAGAGAGAAGGAAAAGAGAAAGAGAGGATGAAAAAATGTATAGCAGTGTGAGAGGGAAAAGAGAGAAAGAAAAGAGGAAGAGAAAAAGTAGGGAGAGTGAGATAGAGAAAAACGTGAGAGAGAAAGAGAGAGGTGGGGAGAAAAAATGCGAAAATAGATGGGAAAACGAAAAAGAGAGAAGAAATGGAGGAAAAAGAAAGGGGACAGCTCAGGGGCGATTAAAAGGAGAGAATGAATGGTGTCTCGTCATTTTTCTATAAAGAGAAAGGTCGGGGGGAAAGAAAGACGGGAGGGGAAGGGTGGGTCTCTCTCTCTCTCTCTCTCTCTCTCTCTCTCTCTCTCTCTCTCTCTCTCTCTCTCTCTCTCTCTCTCTCTCTCTCTCTCTCTCTCTCTCTCTCTCTCTCTCTCTCTCTCTCTCTCTCTCTCTCTCTCTCTCTCTCTCTCTCTCTCTCTCTCTCTCTCTCTCTCTCTCTCTCTCTCTCTCTTTCTCTCTCTCTCTTTCTTCATGTCACTCACTGCCCTCCATTTAAATTAAACTTCTGTTCATCACTCCTATCGGAATTAATTCCCTCCCCTCCCTCTCTCCCTCCCTCCCTCCCTCTCTGCCTCCCTCCTTCCCTCCCTCCTTCCCTCTCCCTTCCCCTTCCCCCTTCCCTCTCCTCCTTTCTTCCTCATCCTCTTACCCCCTCCTTCCTTTCTTTCCTTCTTTCCCTCTCCCCTTTCTCTCTAAGCCCTCCTTCCTCCTCCCCTCTTTCCTTCCCCCCTTCTTCCTTCTCCCCTCCTTCCATCTCCCCTCCTCCCTTCTCCCCTCCTCCCTTCTCCCCTCCTCCCTTCTCCCCTCCTCCCTTCTCCCCTCCTTCCTTCTCCCCTCCTCCCTTCTCCCCTCCTCCCTTCTCCCCTCCTTCCTTCTCCCCTCCTCCCTTCTCCCCTCCTTCCTTTTCCCCTCCTCCCTTCTCCCCTCCTCCCTTCTCCCCTCCTCCCTTCTCCCCTCCTCCCTTCTCCCCTCCTCCCTTCTCCCCTCCTTTCTTCTCCCCTCCTTACCTCTCCCCTCTTTCCTTCTCCCTCTCTCCTCTCCTTTTCCTCCAGTCTTCATTTCCCTCGCCTTCCTCAACTCCCTTCCTCCTCCTCCTCCTATTCTTCCTCCTCCTCCTCTTTGTATTCCTCCTCCTCCTCCTCCTCTCCCACTCTCCCATTCCTCTTCTCCTTTGCTGCCCTTCTTCCCGTCTTTATTGGCCTCTTCCTTTATCCTCGCTTGTTTACATTTCTAATCACCTCCCCCCCCTGCACTCAATCGACCTTTTGTTTACCTTAGTTTCTTTTAATTTCTAATGTTTATTACTGTCTTTCTTCCCTTCCCTCCCCTCCCTACTTCCACATCTACCTCGCCACCCTCCCCTTCCTTCTTTCCCTTCCTTTCCTTCTCTCCCTTCCCACTTGCCTTCATTCGGCAACTTAAGACATTCCTGTTTACACACAACATGTGGGTAGTTACACACACGTCAATACATACAAACAAACACGCACATATGTACGTGTAAATGCACACGTACGAACGCGCGCGTACGCAACAGCTCTCATTCAAGAGGGTCGAAGCTAATGATCACGAGTCCAGCTCGTAATCCAAGAAGGACTGTCATTCGGAGGCCTGTACGTCATTAAATAGGTCAAGTACGCAGTATTGATGATTCCTTTATATTTACCCAGCAAAGTCTGTAGTTTGAAGGTCATGCACTGACACGTGTTTGTGTGTGTGTGTGTGTGTGTGTGTGTGTGTGTGTGTGTGTGTGTGTGTGTGCGTGTGTGTGTGTTTGTGTCTACAATGCGTATGATAATATCAATATACAAGATAACCACTCTCATGTACGTGTGTGTGTGTGTGTGCGCGCGTGCGTGCATGTGTGTATGTGTGTGTGTGTGTGTGTGTGTGTGTGTGTGTGTGTGTGTACGAGCGCGTATATACCAGTACGAAGGGACGAATCAAAAGCTATATTTAGTCATGAAATGAGAAATAGAAAAAATATTTCTGTTGATGTCTTTCGTTCAGCCTTGACAGTAATTATTGCTGCTGCTGCTGATGTGGCTTCCCCGCAATCACCCCGCCCTCTCTTTTGATGTTGCAATTAGTGCCTATTGGTTTCAATTGCATTTTCGATAATTTACACCATTTCGGACGATTTATTTTCGCAAATGGTTTTTTGATTTAGCCCCTTTTTTTCTATTTTAGTTATTTGGATTTTTGTATGTTTTGTCATGTCAAATCATGTTTTGTTCTACAGATGCTTGTACATTGCTTGTGATTTTAATTTGTTATTTTAGTCATGGTATCTGAAGAAGTGAAGTCGTTTAAGAATTGGTTATTTCAAATCACAATTTTTCTTTGATAATTGTTTATTGAAAAATACATAAGATATTTTCATATTTATCATACTTTGCACGTAGGGGGAAGGGGGAGGAGGAGGAGGGGGAGAGGGAGGAGGGTGGGGAGGGGAAGAAGGAGGAGGAGGGGAGCTGTTTTTATGGACTGTATTTTACCAGCGTTTCTATCCTTGTGGGTCATCGCTCCGTCGTCCGACGGGGGAGGAACGAAAGGGGGAGAAGGAAGAGAAAAGGGGAGAGGGCGTGGGAGAGGAATGAGGATAGGGACGAAGAGAGAGCGATGAGAGAGGGTGAGGGAAGGAGGGACAGGGAAATGGGAGGAAGGGACGAGGAGGTGGGAGGAGGAGGAGAGAAGGAAGAGGGACGGGGAAGAGAAGAGGACAAAGGAGAGGTAGGGGGAGAGGAGAAGAGGAGAGGGGGAGTTAGACAGGAAGGGGAGAGGGGGGAGGAGGGCTGCCGTACATGGCATGGCCTTCCCCCTCACCCCCCGACCTCCCCCTAAAGGGACGACCACCATCAGTATCGATGTCTGTTATAGATTGCCCACAGGGATGAACGGGTTGGGTGCCCCACATCGATTTGTGTAATAACTCAGAACGGGACGGGTTGGCCAGGTACTTACTTCTTAGCTTTGGGTACACTGTACCACACTATGGAGAATCATCATCATCATCATCGTCATCGTCATCATCATCATCATCATCATCGTCGTCGTCGTCGTCGTTATCATCATCGTCATCGTCATCATCATCGTCATCGTTGTCATCATCATCGTCATCGTCGTCATCATCGTCATTGTCGTCCTCATTGTCATTAACATCGCCATCGTCGTCATCATCGTCGTCATTGTCATCATCGCCGTCATCGTCATCATCGTCGTTGTCGTTATCATCATCGTCATCGTTATCATCATCGTCGTCGTCGTCGTCATCGTCATCGTCATTGTCATCATCGTCGTCATTGTCATCATCGTCGTCATCATCATCGTCATTGTCGTCATCATTATCGTCATCATCATCGTCATCGTCGTCATCATCATCGTCATCGTCGTCATCATCATCATCGTCATCATCATCATTATCTTCATCTTCTTCTTAAGCCCATATCGATTAATACCTTCTGTACCCGTGGACACTTTTTCTTTTATTATCACTGTCGTCAAGCGATTTAATTCACACGGATTACTTAATAAAATCACCTGGCGGCAACCAAGACTAATATACAAGTTTACCATAGCATTGGAAATATTAATCGTTTTTATAGAATCTCATACTGTATGAGAAGGAATTCTGAGTCTCCAACACATTTTCTTGAATTCATACTTTGGTTCATGACTTTATAGAAAAAAAATTCCCCACTGTTCCACAGCCATTTAATGTTTTTTAATTACACTTTCTACTGATGCATAACTCAAAGACCCGTTCATAATAGTAGTTGTAATAATGATGGTGATGATGATTATAATAATAATCGTAATATAAATCGTCATAATGATAATAGTAGGTCCCATGCCTCTTCCTTAACTCAGCCTTTAGTCAAGTTCCACTAATCAGTTCGAAGGTCAAGTAAACGTATTTATCTTTCTCTTTTCTTCCGAATAAAATTACACTTGGTTATTCAAGATACACCAAGGGACTCCCACCTGGGATCCTTGTACACCCACCAAGCTAAGTCTGCTTCGATGTCACTTTTTAATTCATCCAATAACTTTGAACGTTACAAATAAGTGCCACCTTTTAAGGGCGTGACTTTACCTCCGTACACCAATAATTTCTCTCCTCCTCCACCCTTTTCTCCAATCAGAAAGGCTGTTATACTGTCTTAAGCAATACTATTTATGCAAGCGGAACGTGGCTTAGTGTTTACATTTCGTCACACCAGCACCTCTATCGATACCCTAGCTTATGTTTGCAAACATTAGACGGTAAGCGAGAATATGCAACTCTGCAACTTCCTCTCGGCCATTGTTTTAAAGCATCCAGGTAATAAAATTGAATTCCTTTCCACCTACCCTTCTATCTACCTAAATGTCTACCTCAATCTACCGGCCTCTTACATAATGTGTGTGTGTGTGTCTCTGTGTGTATGTGTGTGTGTGTGTGTGTGAATGTATGTATGCATAAAACTATGCATAAACACGATCATCACGAAATTGTCACTCAATGATGACCTTGATATTAGAAGTAGACCCAATTTAGGTCGCGCCTAGAACTTCGAGGTCACGATGAAGGTCGACCTTCAAACCTTTTGCTACGGTGACGTGCGAAGTATATATATATATATATATATATATATATATATATATATATATATATATATATATATGTGTGTGTGTGTGTGTGTGTGTGTATGTATAAATGTATATGTGTGTGCATTATAGTATATTTACAAAAATACAGTTATTGTATTATTTTTATTATTCATTAATAATTTGAATATATTTCCATATTTTTATATATAATGAGTCAAGTTGACATGTTACTGAAATTATAAATAATTAAAGGATGGTAAGCGTTTTTAATAAACTAAGTATGAGCGTGAATTTCAAGAAACAAAGATCACATTAAATATGAAAGATTTCAGAGGAATTTTTAGAAGTTTCTTGTTTCACTGGTGAAGGACAGGACATTCATATTTGATGGCAATTCTCTAGTCAATCGATGAGACACTCACGGGCCCATGGCTCTATTCGAAGCTGACAAAAATTGTCTTTTTTCCGAGAAGAATGCTGGGTAAAGATTTTTTTAAGGTTTTAGAATTTGCGATAAGTTCGTCGTCTCTGTCTCTTTTTTTTTCGGTATTTTGAATTAACGTTTGGTAATGGAATTTTTTTCTTTTTTTTTACTATTATTGTGATATACTGGGTAAATATTTTTTAAAGGGTTTTGAAATTCGCTTTACGTATGGGGTTAGTCGTATCTCTTTTTTTGCGGTATTTTGGATTAACGTTTAGTAAAGTATTTTCTTTTTATTATTCTTGTGATAGGCTGAGGGAAAAGATCAATTGAAAAACGTTTTCTGTGAAGGGAATTGGTGACTTTAGTCCTGATTCTTCAAAGAAATCGTTGATAGAAAACGAACCGTAGTTGTCAAAAAACACAACTTTAACTTACTTTTTTTTATTCGACCCAAAGATGAAATTAGGAAGATAATTCCCGAGGCACCTAGTGGTTCTAGTTAAGTAATTGAACTTCTAGAAACTGTTGATTTAATCTAGTTCTATGTAATATAGATATACTTGGTTGTGAGTACTACGTCACATGAAAGTAACCCTTTTTTTCTATCCCAAAATCAAAATTGTGGAATAGCCCATTGTTGTTATTGTTGTTGCTGTTGTTATTACTTTTTGTCGTAATTGTTGTTATTATTGTTGTTGTTATTGCTATTTTTGTTGTCATTGTTATTGTTATATTTTGTTATTGTTATTATTGATAAATAGATACATAGATAAAGAGATAGATCATAAATATATAGATATATAACTAAATGAATAGATGAATAAATGTTTATGTATAGATGAATGTAAATGGATAGATATAGATAATATAGATAGATAAACAAATACATAAATAAATAAATGAAAAGATCATAATATATAAATAACCAGATTTTTTTTTTCCAAATATAGACTTTTGGTTTCTATCCACCGGCATCACGAAACTATTTTATGGCATTCTTCTCCCCCCTAAAGGCCAGACTAAATTCTGTTGTTATTTTGTGACAAATATTCATATTTGATTGGAAGTAATTTAAAACCTGATTTTAATATTTTGACATTGGGTGGTGCAGATTTAACTCTCTTAATTTCATTTAGTTTCTTTTACCAGGTGATCTTATTTAGTTGAGGGAAGACTATCTTGGTTAAAGTGTGTGTGTGTGTGTGTGTGTGTGTGTGTGTGTGTGTGTGTGTGTGTGTGTGCTTATGCATGTGTGTGTATGTGTATGTATGTATATATGTATGTGTATGTGTGTGCATCTGTATATATATACTGTATATATAATATATATAATATATATATATATATATGTGTGTGTGTGTGTATATACGTATTCACTTTTTCACTTGGTCTTTGGATCACGTGTTGGACTCGTGATCGACAGCTATTTCCCTCATGGAAGAGAGCTCAGAGCTCGTAGGTCCCGATCTATGGGTAATGCTATGACCGTGCACACACACACACCCCCCCAGCTCCCCGCCGACGAGAGTGGGAGGAGTAACACCCCCTCAGCGCTGCGATACTGATATTATTTCAGCCCCGGGCGAGAGTCGAACCCGGACCTCCGTAGTGGCAGGCCAGAGCTCTAAACCACAGCGCCATGAGAGGTGTATGTATATGTATGTGTGTATGTGCATGTATATATGAATGTGTGTGTGTGTGTGTGTGTGTGTGTGTGTGTGTGCGTGTGTGTATGTGTATGTGTATGCGTATGTGTACCTGTATATGTATGTGTGTGTTTGTGTATATGTGTGAGCGTGTGTGTGTGTGTGAGCGTGTGTGTGAGCGTGTGTGTGTGTGTGTGTGTGTGTGTGTGTGTGTGTGTGTGTGTGTGTCTGTGTGTATTTCTGTGTGTGCGTGTGTACAGACGCATATACACACATGTATGTAGGAATGTACGTGCTTGTTCTCTTGTGTATGTGCGTGTATACATTCCTACGTGGGTGTGTGCACGTGGGTGTGCGTGTGCACGATTGTGTATATATAAAACACAGGGCCAAGGGTGGATGTCGTGAGTTTTAAGTGAACGTTAATCGATAGGAAGGAAGCTGTGGATTAAACGTTTAAGAGACTGTGGCTTGAACGTTTATGTAAAATACGTTTACGTTTGTTTTGTCTAAAGCGGTCCCTACATGATCAATATTATTGCGCAATGTTCCGTATTGTACAATATCATTGACGGTGTAGGGATGGTAGTGAAGAATGACGTAATATATTAAGACATTAAGTGTACACATCAAACAGGTGCGCTTCTTCGATACCATCACTATACCATCAATGATATTGCGCAATAATATTGACTGGGTAGGGCCCGCTTTTGATGACGTAGTCATCCCCACCCCACCCTACCCAGGTGATGGAAGTGATATAATCAAACTTCCTTTCTAATTATGGCCTAAGTACTCTTAAAACTATATCCATTATCATACATTA
>NC_134817.1:31815255-31817755 GCF_046742065.1 Oratosquilla oratoria | reverse complement strand
AGAGAGGAAGAAAATTACTATTGACCCATACGTCTGCCCGTACTGGGAGTTGGAGTGGGGGCGGAAGTGGGAGTAGGGGTGGAGTGGGGAGTGGGAGCGGGGGTGGAAATAGGAATAGGAATGGGAGTACAAGTGTTGAGGTAGTGGGTGTGGTAGTGGGAGTAGGGGTAGGAATGGGAGTGGGAGTATAAGAGGGTAGTGGGGGTGTGGGAGTAGGAGTAGGGGTGGGAGTAGGGGTAGGAGTGGGAGTAGGGGTGGGAGTTGGGAGTAGGGGTGAGAGTGGGAGTAAAGGTGGGAGTGGGAGTAGGATTGGGAAGAGAAGAGTTGAGGACATTCTTCTCCAAGTCTTCATGTGGTAGTTACAACTTTACCCTACTCCCCCCCCAAAAAAAAAAAATTACACTTTCAATTCAGTTCCTACCCCAGAAAGGCCATTGTCTGCACCAGGCTCCAGAAGACTAAGCCCATACCTTCAATCCGGTTCCGCCCCCAAATTGGGATCCTCATTGGCATCATCATGGACCTCCTTAACAAGACAGATGCCGGAAGATAACAGTGCCATTATCGACTTGGCACCGTGATTGTGCCATCAAGCGAGCGTGCCAAGCTGGAGAAAATTCCCTTCAATAAACAACCAATATGGCTCTAAATTGCACACACACAGTTCGCCACAATTCAGCGGCCATGTCGGATTTCGCCTCCCCCCCCACCACCACCCCCTTCTTCTGACACCTTCCTTTCCGGGTGCCACTCTTCCTTTGAGCTTGCCTGTGTCGCCAGGCGATTTTATTCGTCATTGTATTTCTTCTTGATGACTTTGGCACATATTCCAATAGATTAGAAAAGCTTGATCATATCACATAATTGGTTAGATATATGTGTGTGTGTGTGTGTGAGAGAGAGAGAGAGAGAGAGAGAGAGAGAGAGAGTTTGTGTATGTATATGTGTGAGTATATGTGTTTGTATATAATATATATATATATATATATATATATATATATATATATATATATATGGGTGGGTATGTACATGTATGTATATGTTTATGTGAAGGTGTATGTATACATGTATATATCTATGTATAGGTATATCTATGCGTATGTACGTATATATGCAATTAATCTATGCATGTTCGTATATATGCAGTAAGCGTATGTATACGAGTATTATCATATATGTAATAAATATGTGTATGCGTAAGTATGTGTGTGTACGTGTAGGTATATGTGTATGTGCGCGTACGTGTGTGTGTGTGTGTGTGTGTGTGTATGTATGTATGAAATTACGTATCAAGAGGAGAGGCAGCCGGGAGGCGACATTTCGTCAAATGTCGGTCCGTCCCTTGGTGTCGTCAATGTCGTCCTTCACATCCAACTGAGGAAGTCTCCTTCTCGAAGCGCTCGAAATCTCGGACATTCTACGACTTGAGGATCTCAAACTTTGAGCAAGTGGAGGTCCAACTTCCCAGTAAGGATGTGTCCTTGAGTTGTTGCTCAATGTTTTCTTAAAGTCTCAAGTTTTGAGAAAATAGATGTGTGAATACTTGGATCTCTGCCTCGCTGGTTTTATCAGGGAAGGGGAGTTCTCTGAATTGTCATTGGTTCAAAAAGGACAAGAAAGAAAGAGATCTTCTGAAGTGTGGGTAGGTCTCTTGGAGACATTTTTATTTATCGTAGACGACTTCAAGACGGCAATTTTCATTTACCATAGTGGCCTGAAAGACCTGAATATTTCTTTTGGTAGACAACGTAAAGACTTCAAGATTTCTTTTTGGTAGATAACCTGGAGCTAAACGGAAGTCATCTTTTAAGCAAGGCACCACACTCGTGAGCTGTCCTCGTGATGGCATCCTGGGACATAAATAGATTCTTCTCAGATCTTCACACGGTTATCCATTTGACATTTAACACAGGAGGACACGAGAATACAGAGACTCGATAGACTGAACGGGTGTAGGGTTGAGAGGTTAGGGTTAGGTGCATAGGGGTGGAGATGTGGGTTAGGGTATTAGGGTGTTGAGTGCATAAAGGGGTTATCGGAACCATTCCCCCATTCTCTCTCTCTCTCTCTCTCTCTCTCTCTCTATATATATATATATATATATATATATATATATATATATATCTGTCTCTCTCTCTCTCTCTTCTATCTCTATCTCTCGCTCTCTCTCTATCTCTCTCGCTCTCTCTCTATCTCTCTCTCTCTCTCTCTCTCTCTCTCTCTCTCTCTCTCTCTCTCTCTCTCTCTCGCTCATTCTCTCTCATATTCTCTCTCTCTCTCTCTCTCTCTCTCTCTCTCTCTCTCTCTCTCTCTCTCTCTCATTCTCTCTCATTCTCTCTCATTCTCTCTCTCTCTCTCTCTCTCTCTCTCTCTCTCTCTCTCTCTCTCTCTCTCTCTCTCTCTCTCTCTTTCTCTCTCTCGTGACGAAGGCATACATATGAAAGCCAATAGCGTGTGAGAATGCACTTCCCACCGATAAAGTTGCTTGTAACCTCCTTTT
>NC_134817.1:31797755-31800255 GCF_046742065.1 Oratosquilla oratoria | reverse complement strand
GCTATTGAATAAGGAAATCAAAAAGGGTTACTTATAATGAGCTATACTTATTTCTTGAAGTAATGAATTTAAAAAAAAGAAAATTATTGCAGCCTGTATTCAGAGCAAAAGCACATTGAATTTATTCTGTAAAAGCAATCTTCTTTTAAAAAATAATTAAACACTTCTCTGAAAGTAGTTCAGAAATTTTTTGAATATAAAAAAGTAAGGTTTTTAATTCTTTTGACAATGAATTTGGTTCTTTTAAGCATCCTGATCATTAGTATCATCATATACATCCATTTTGTGTGCATTCATAGTTTTAAACAAAAACACCAGTTTTGCAGCTTTTTCTGTTCCCAGCCGGTTCCTTAATTTTGAATGTACTATACCATAGCTTGAAAAAACTCGTTCAACCCCTGATGAAGAAGCCACTGCAGACAGTAGTTGTTGTGCTGCTGAAATGACATCACTATCCAACACATTTGAATGTGACCTCCACCATTCACAGCTGACCCTTGTGGTTAGTGACATCTTCACACTCTTGCAGTTAGCTCAGGAATGAGTGACTAGCCTGTAACACCAATCCAAACAATCAAACTACTACACAGTGGCACAAATCCGGCCATGTTCTAACATGTATCAGGTACAGGACAGAGATGATGCAATCCTGGTCAGTGGCCACTGGGCTGCTTGACAGGTTCAAACATGTTATAAGCAAGTGAGAGATGATGCAACACTGTAAAAACACCTCAAATGTATTTTACACTAACATATAGAATATATATAAAACTTTCACAATCGCTTTTATGCTGATTATTAATAAAATAAAATAAATTGATTTAAATAAAAAAAAATCTGATTTAAATAAAAAAATTCCAATTTTTTTTATTTCTTTTTTTTTTAATAAAAAAAATCACCAACCCTGATATATATATATATATATATATATATATATATATATATATATAGTTAGATATTGAAATATATATATATATATATATATATATATATATATATATGCTTCTTCTAAAGAAGTATAGGGATAAACCGGTCTAGACCCGTGACTTCTTTTTCCATCATATATATATATATATATATATATACAGTATATATATATAAATATATATATATATATATATATATATATATATATATATATATATATATATATATATAGACATGTATATACTGACATGAATTTTTTAAATATTTGAAGATTTTTATTTCCCAAATCGAAATTCCATAAAGTATTTGATATATTTATGAAACAAAAGGGAATTTTTTTTTCATAATTCAAAATTTACTTTATGTGAGTTTATAAAATTGAATTAGCGTTGGTCAGTGTGTGTGTGTGCAGATGGATTTTCGTAATACGAATCACGGTCGGGTTTTTGTTTGTCCCCTCACTTACCCGTCTCCCCGTCTGCCCCCCATTCCTCCTTACTTCCCCATCTCCCCCTCTAGCCCCTTCCGCTCTCCCCTCTCCGCTTCCCACTCTCCCCCTCTCCCACTTCCCCCTCTCCCACTCTCCCCCTCTCCCACTCCCCACTCTCCCACTCTCCACCTCTCCCATTTCTCCTCACTTCCCCCTCTTCCCTTCTTCCCTTCCACTCTCCTCTCCGCCTCCCTTTTCCCATTCCAGTCTCCCATCCCACTCTCTCACTCTCCCACTCTCTCACTCTCCCACTCCCCTCTCCCCTTCCACTCTCCCCTCTCCCCTTCCTTCCTCTCCTTCCTTCCCCCTCCCCCCCCCCGTCCGCCTCACTAACCTTGACCTTGACCCAGGTCCTGACCTCGCCCTCGACCTCTTGCAGCTCCTGGAAGCCTTCTCAGGCGACTCCCCCTCGAGGTCTCCCCTGGCGAAGGAAGGGAGCGCATAGGTTGCAGAAATTTCATTATTGTTTTTACTATTAGTATTACTATTATTACTGCTATCATCATCATCATCATCATCATCATCATCATCATCATCATCATCATCATCATCATCATCATCATCATCATCATCATCATCATCATCATCATCATCATCATCATCATCATCATCATCATCATCAATCATCATTATTATCGTCATTATTATTATTATTATTATTATCATCATTGTTATCATTATCATCTTTACTATTTATCTTTAATGTTATTATTATTGTTATTATTCTTTTTCATTTGCATGCTCGCTGGCCAAGAGGGTTAGAGCGTCGCTACTTGGGCCGGAGGTCGAATTGTCGGTGCTTTGATCCCAAGGGCATAAATTCCAGGTTACAAAGTCCTCTGTAAGAGGCATCGTCCTAGCCTCCTGATAGGGGGGAGTTGGCGACGTTACACTAAATACTTTTTTCACTTTACATTAAATTTTATTTTATTTTCTATTTTGCTTAATTTTGTTTTATTTTATTTTATGTAATTGTATTTAATTTTTTAGATTAATTTTAATTATGTTTATATATTGTTTTGTTTCTGTTGTATCTTGTTCTATTTAGTAAATGTGTAGGCAAGGCTTCTAGAAATCTTCTAA
>NC_134817.1:31785255-31787755 GCF_046742065.1 Oratosquilla oratoria | reverse complement strand
GTCGTGCTCAATTGCGACACTAAGTGTTTGAGAAAATTGGAGAGAATTTTCGGTGACTTGTCCAACATGGTACTTATGCATTCTTGATTCTAAGTTATAGGTTATGTCTGATTTAAACGCGACATTAGATGTGTGTTAGAAGGTTAGGAAGCATTCATTTTACCTCGTCTAACGTATCAACTTGGCTGTTATATTAATAAATAATGTGTGATTCTGAATCATAAAATAATATCGTACTTTTGTTCACCACTGTATATATACAAAACAATGATGATGTTGATGAATTAATAATAGAATTTTGTCCTCAAAATTATTTGTTTAATTTTTTCTGGTACAACATTTCGATTTTGGTAACTTTACCAAATACTTTCATATATTATGCCAAGTTATCATACATTCATTAAATGTGACGGGGCTGTAGAAAATTCCCCTGGCGACATGATTGGAAAAGGACGAGAATGGAAGGAATCGAGTGTGTCAAAAAGAATGTATACTTTGAATTGCCTACCCCCTTACAGGGTGAAAGAAAGATGCATTGTACATGTTCTCATATTTGAGCATTATGCAGTCATGGCATGTTTGGGCAATCCAAGGATATAGTTTCTCTACGCTTGAAAGAGAGAGAGAGAGAGAGACAGAGAGAGAGAGAGGAACGAGAGAGGGAGAGAGAGAGAGACATTGAGAGAGACATGGCACGCAATATATGAGGACAAAATCCGAATGTGCCCAGACCTTATATTTGATGGATGACCCGTATCGGCCCCTAATACAGATTACAGGGAAAATCAAAGGGTATCAGGTGATATATGTTTTGATTTATATTGACCTAATGTACAAGTAATTTGATGTACATTTTGGTGTAATTTACACTGCAGGACTGAAGTACTGGTTAGTTATTGTTATCATTAACAATATTGAGTTAGGTTGACTAAGTTAACTGAGTTAAGTTAATTCAGTTAAAAGCTAAGTTAAGATTATATTGGCTAGGGGGCTATAGGTAAGATGTCATCAGGAACTCTGGGCGATAGGCTGGCATTCGTTCCCCAGAACCCAGGTTACTGCGATGGAGCGTGATTGGATCGGTTTTATAGACTTAGGGAACACGTTTGCACAGGGACCGGGAAGAATTTTGACGTTATTTTCGTGGAAATGGCGCTGCTGGCTGTGGCCGGGAATGATTATTGTCACGAAGAAATGTTTTGCAAACAAGGAATCGGGGGGGGGGGGGGCTGTTTTTGTGGTGCTTAATCACGCGCGCGCGCAAACATACATACACACACAAACACACACACGCAAATACGCACGCGCACACACACACACACACACACACACACAAACACACACGGGCAAGCGCGCGCACACGCACACACACACAAACACACACATGCGCACACGCACGCACTCACACACACACACGTGTACACGCACTCACACACGCGCGCGCGCACACACGCACGCACAAACACACGCTAACACACACACGCGCGCGCGCGCACCTCCTAAGAGGTCAGACAGAATCAAATAAAAACTTCTAATAAAAACTGAGTAAATTCAACTTTATATCATCATATCACTCAACCTCAATTTGTCCCTTTTCAATCCATCAAAATTCTGTGTGTTAAAAGTGTAAATAAAAACGCATACTCGATCAATTAAGTGCCGCCCACTCAGCTGCTGATTAAGGCCCTGATCACACTAGCAGTGTTAACCGCGCGCGAAACCGCGGCGGTACCGCATATTGAAAAAAAAAACGCGGTTGTGTGAACGACTCCATTGACTCATTGTAACCGCGGTTGAAATCGCTAGTGTGAACGGGGCCCAAAAACCCCCTGTTTACAACCCAGACTGGTCGCCGAATTGATGTAAACTGACGCTTCTTCTTCTTCTTCTTCTTCGCCTTCTGCAGGCGGGTGTTGACCCCGGGATCCAGGATGCCGACGGGAACTCGGCCCTCATGTACGCCGCCGCCTTCGGCCACCGCGAGATCCTCGTCCTCGTCCTGGCCGCCTTCAGGAAGCTCCACCACGTCACGCACATAGGTAAGTGGGTACTGGTCTTGGTCGAAGGGCCGCCTCCTGTCTCCTGACGAGGCCGGAGATGAAATAAATTCATAAATGAATAGATAGATAAATAGATGAATAAGTAGAAAAATAAAAAAATAAAAAATTACGTAGGTGAATAAGTAAATAAACAAATAATTATATAAATGAATAAATAACTAGATACATAGATAAATAATGAATAAATAGATAAATAGATGAATAAGTAGAAAAAATAAAAAATAAAAAAAAATTACGTAGGTGAGTAAATAAACAAATAAATATATAAATAAATAAATAGATACATAGATAAATATATAAATGAATAAATAAATAGATACATCGATGAATGTATAAATGAACAAGTAAATAGATACATTGATAAATATATAAATATATGAAAAACAAAAATATATAAATAGGTAAATAAGTAGATAAAGAGATAAACCAATATATACAGA
>NC_134817.1:31765255-31782755 GCF_046742065.1 Oratosquilla oratoria | reverse complement strand
GTATTTGTGTTGTATGATATATATATATATATATAAGATATATCAAACCACATCACCAAGTGTTACAAGTGATACAGAACTTCTTATGCGAATTGAAAGGAGGAGGTACAGCCGGAGCCTAAGGTTTGCCGACATTATTCTGTGTAATTATATCCAGAAGAACGATTCTTCAATGCATTAGTTTTAATCTTAAAATACTTTATTGTGATTATAATTAACAATTACATATGTAACAGAAAAAATAACCTGGAGCAATGTGTGTGTGTGTGCGTGTGTATGTGTGTATATGTGTGTGTGTGTGTGTGTGTGTGTGTGTGTATGTGTGTGTGTGTGTGTCTAAGTCACCACGGTATTGGACCACGTGTTGGAATTGTGATCGATAACTATTACCCTCTCGTACGAGAGCTCAGAGCTCGTATATGGTCCGATGAATGGGTAATGGTGTGACATTATACATACACACATACTCACAGAAATAATGTAGACACGTGAACTCATACGCCTACATGGACACACATAGAAATAACGCGAACACACACGCGCGCGCACCATTCCTCTAATCTGAGCCGTGGAGTAAGGCCTCCCGCAAAGGACCTCCTCTGTGGCGGGAGCCTTTGCCGGTTGTCGAGCATGGACGACCAGATTCCCTTCATTCCCTCCCTCGCCCACAGAGAAGGTCCCCAGCCACTAGCTCGACCATGATAAGCTGGACCAGATGGCAGCAGAAATACTGTGGACCATCGGCTATCGGGACGAGGAGGAGGCCGCTCCCACAGTGGCTGTGGGAAGCCGCAGTGGAAGAATACCTCTGCTTCCTGTTGGCAGAGTCGCCTCCCGTGGACTCCAACGAGCAGAGAGGGCCGTGGGAGCTTTGCTATCCTCCGGGGAAGAAAAAGTCGTTGAAGCCGCTCCTTTGGAGTTGGAAGAAGCGGTGGAAACGATTCGCGGAGACACCCTACGCCGGTCTTGCTGCAGCAGGAGCAAGTGCTGCAGCGCACGCTGAGGGGACGTATGATCAACCCCTCTGCGTTGGGTAGCTGAAGGTTGGGGAACCTAGAAGGCGGAGGACCGAGAAGGTGAGGTGGGTGACCGAGAAGGACCTGTTCATGAAGGGAAAGGCTCCTCCAGAATTTGCATCTGAAGAGTGCACTTCTTCCATCAAAAGAAGAAAAGTGGGTCGCCCTAGAAACACATCTAAACTTGGTTCTATTCAATATGCAATTGAATTTTTGAAGAAAAAAAAAGGATGACGAGACCATTACATTGCAAGACTTGCACCAAGTTATGCTCAGAGAGAGTGGACTGAACGAAGAGGAAGTCTACACTCCCAAGCAACTCAAACGAGAGCTGGAGAACCACTATGGGACAAGGGTATCAATTACTACCATCAGACAATGCCCTAATGTCGTAACCCTGACGTCCAATGTTAAATCCATCATTCAAGAAGCCCATGACAGAACAAGTGAAGTGAAGGAACTCTCTGATATGGACAAACTCATTGAAATTGTTGAGAAATTAATAAGAACAGAGATAAAGTCAATGGAGCATCATAAAGGGGAGTATCCTACAACAGAAGACATAGGCTCTGTCGAATCAAATGTTGCATACTTACCTCATTCATTGCGAACTCTCCTAGGCAGCATTATCAAGAGCAGGAACGCAAAGCTGCATATCGCCTCAATAGGCCAGTCAATTATGCAGTCCACTTGTCCACGCTCATTCCTCCCACCCCTACAAGTTGGTCTCAGTGTGGCACTGGAACACAAGTATGGTCACCGTGATCTGGTTGATATGATCAACAAACTTGGCTTCTGTTCCTCATACACGGAACCAAATAAGTACAGAACTAATGCTGCTGTATTGCAAGGCGATAATCTCCCAGAACAAGTGGCGCAATCATTTATCCAATACCAAGCAGACAATGTTGACCATGCCTCCAGGACCTTAGATGGTCACGGATCAATCCATGTAATGGGTCAAATGGCAACACTCACGCCAGCTATCCAGAGCACCAGGAGAATTCCACGACTCAAGGTGAACATGGAGATCGTCAAGCAGTTGTCGAAAGTAAATCTGGTGGAACAAAGAGATCCAAAGGCAGTTCTTTCCAAAATCATGTATGCCAATATTGAAATATTACAGCGAGACATACAGAATGACAACCTTGATATTATGTGGACAGTTTCTGTGCTTCATTAGCAGTGAACTGGAGAAAGCGGGAGTTGACCTTCACCACAGTGCTCGTGATGCCGACTATGACATTGTGTCAACAGTATGTAGTTTAGCTAAGAAGACATCTGTGGCTGTTGTAGGAGATGACACAGACCTGCTAGTCCTGCTGTTGCACCATCTCAGTTCCAGACATCATGCCGTCTTCTTGCAGACAACCAACAAGGTCATCAACATCCGGACACTACAAGATCACCTACCTTCCAGCCTTACTGCATCACTGCTCTTCTTACATGCCGTTACAGGATGTGATACAACATCGAGGACATACAGCATCGGCAAGGTCAAAGCAATGGCCAAATGTCACCTACTCCAGGGCCATGCTAATGCATTTATGATGCCAAATCAAAGCCATGATGAAATCACCAAGTATGGTCAGGCTTCTGTAGAAGTCTTGTACAGTTGTAAGCCTGGAAATAGCCTTAACCTTGAAAGAGCAGCCATGTTCAGTAGGAAGGTGGCGTCCAGATCAGTGTATCTGCCTCCCGAATCTCTCCCACCCACTTGTGATGCAGCCAGGTATCACAGTTACCGAGTATACCACCAGGTACAGACCTGGTTAGGAAATATCCTTGATCTAACCAAATGGGGAAGTTTTCTTCAGAATATGAAGCTCAACCCAATGAGTATGTGAAGAGAAGCAGCTCCAGCATCCTTGCTGAAACTAGTCAAATGCAACTGCCATGGCAGGTGCGACAAAAACACCTGCTCCTGTCGCAAGAACGGACTGTCGTGCACACTGGCTTGTGGTCACTGCAAGGGAATCGCATGCACCAATGCTGGAGTGAACAATGAAGAGTTTCAAGATGATTAAACTGTTCGTTATTGACTCGTTGTTATCATGTTCAAGTAAAAATATATACGGTACGTTCAAGATGACTAGATTATTGTGTAGGTAGTTGACCTTGTATCACTTGACTCAATTATATAATTCAATGAAGGGCTCTTGTCCGAGCCATGGTATAAACATATCTCAGTCCATGGGTGTAGCTAGAAAATTATATTAAGGGGGACCAGAATTTGTATGTCTCCACGTCAGCGAGAAAGTGGAAAATATGTCCAAAAACTCAACGGAATTCAGTTGATTTGGGGGGAGGGGGCACAGCACAGCTACGCCCATGTCTCAGTCGCATAAAAAATATTGTAAATGAATTCTCTGACCCCAAAAGTATAAGATTTGACACTCTGTTTGCAATTACAGCCCTATTAGTTTCTGCTGCCATCTGGTCCAGCTTATCATGGTCGAGCTAGTGGCTGGGGACCTTCTCTGTGGGCGAGGGAGGTAATGAAGGGAATCTTGTCGTCCATGCTCGACAACCGGCGAAGGCTCCCGCCAAAGAGGAGGTCCTTTTCGGGAGGCCTTCCTCCACGGCTCAGATTAGAGGATTGGTCCGCGCACGTGTGTGTGTGTGTGTGTGTGTGTGTGTGTGTGTGTGTGTGTGAGTGAGTGAGAGAGAGAGAGAGATATTTACCATGGTCTTGGATCACGTGTTGGACTCGTAATCGACAGCTATTTCCCTCCAGGAAGAGGGCTCAGAACTCATATATGACCAATCTATGGGTAATGCTTTGACCTTACACGCACACACACACATACACACACCCAACTCCCCCCCCCACGAGAATTGGAGTAACGACTCACAGCGCAGCGATACTGAAATTATTTCAGCCCTGGGCAGGATTCGAACCCGGGCCGCGGTAGTGGCAGCCGGGAACCCTACCACTGCGCCATGAGTCGTGTGTGGGTGTGCGTGTGTGTATGTATTTATTTATCTAGTTGTATTAACCTAGTTGTATTTTGCGGGGAGAGATGTATGGTTGTAGTGACCCGTTTTTTATATCTTTCAGCATCCAGTTTGATCTTAAATTCTTGTATAGTTTTTGCATTCACTGTTTCCTCATTCAATTTGTTCCAGATATCTACCACTCTGTGTGGGAAGCTATTCTTTTTCAGATCTCTTCTGTAACTATCCTTTTTATTTTTTTTCATGTCCTCTTGTTTTTCTTTTATCCCACTTTAGTAAATCATCTCTATCAAGGACTTCCATCCCTTTCATAATTCTGTAGATGGTTAGTAGATCTCCTCTTTCTCTTCTTTGTTCCAGGGTTGGTAGTTCGAGTTTGTCCAATCTTTGTTCGTATGTCAATTTGGAGAGCGTTGGTGCCATCTTTGTCGTTGCTCTTTGAATTCTTTCTAATTTCTTTATGTTCTTTTTAGTACTGGGTGTCCATAGTGTCGCAGCGTACTCCAATCTTGGTCTTATCAATGTAACTAATATTTTCTTTGCCATTTCTTCATCCAGGTAGTCAAAGGCCACTCTCATTGATCTTAGTAAATTGAATGTTTCTCCGACTATTCTGTTGATATATTTATCTGGTGCCATGTCATTGCTTATAGTTACTCCTAGGTCCCTTTCCTAGTTGACTTTTTTAACTTCCTTTATACCAATTTTATATTGTCCCAAATTCCATTACACTACATTTCTTGAAGTTGAAATTCACTTCACACATTTGACTCCATTCCCAGACTTTGTCCAGGTCTTTTTGTAGTGATTTACAATCTTCCTCTTTACTTACTCTCTTAAGTAGTTTCGGATCATCTGCAACAAAGTTCATATAACATTCCACACATTCATCCATGTCATTTGTATATGTATATGGCAAACATTATCGAAGCCAATACAGAACCCTGTGGGACTTTACTTATCATTTCTTCCCAGGTCGAGTTCTTGTCTCTAAGTACCACCCTCATTTTTCTCCCGTTCAAGAAATCTTTCATATATTCCAATAATTTTCCTTGTACTCCACCTATTGTTTAATTTTTTCTTAGTAGCTTTTTGTGTGGTACTTTGTCAAATGCCTTTTGTAAATCTAAGAAGGCATAATCTGCCCATCCGTCCATTTCTTGTATTATTTCTATTAGCCTCGAGTAAAAGCAAATCAAGTTTGTGGCACATGATCTTCCGCGTCTAAATCCAAATTGTTTTGGATTTAGTATATTAATCTCTTCCAAAAGTTTAATCCATTCACTTTTGATAAGTTTTTCGTTTATTATTGCCATTGTACTTGTAAGGGAGACCGGTCTATAGTTGGTTGAATTTTCTTTGTCCCCTCCTTTGTATATTGGTACAATATTTGCATTTTTCCAATCTTGTGGTATTTTCCTTCTCTGAGAAATCAATTACCTTGTGTATTTTGACCGTTAATTCATGTATACATTCTTTCAATATCCAATTTGCAATTCCATCCGACCCGTGTGACTTTCTGACATCAATATTTCTAATTTGGTCCCTTATTTCTTTCTGTGTCACAAATATTCCTTTCATTGAGGGGATCTTACTCTCTGCCCACCCTCCCAATTTTGTGAACTTTCAATTGTGAATACAGATTTAAAATGTTTGTTCACATTTTCTGCCATTTCTACATCATCTATATATTCATTATTTCCTTCACGCAGTTTCATTATTTCATGTTTATCTTTTAGCTTGTCATTTACATACCTGTAGAATAGTTTAAGTTGGTCCTTGTATTTTTCTGTTATGTCCTTTTCGTAGTTTCTTTTTTGTTCCCTGCGTATTTTTACATATTCGTTTCTTAGTTTGATGTATATTTGCCACTTGGTAGTTTTTTTTCCATCTTTTCCAGGCTTTGTCTCTTCTATCTTTAGTCTCACTACACTTTTTGTTGTACAAGCACTTTATGTACATCCGTTCTTATTTCTTCTTTGATACATATTTGTCTGTTCCCTCCTTGTAATTTTCTTCGAATATGTTCCATTTCTCTTCCATCTTTGTTTCTTCATTTAAGAAGTTTTCCCAGTTCGTATTTTGGAAAAAAATGTGTGTTTGTGTGTGTGTGTGTGTGTGTGTGTGTGTGTGTGTGTGTGCGTGTGTTTGTGGACGTGTGTTTGTGGGCGTGTGTGTGTGTGTGTGTGTGCATGTGTGTGCGTGTGTATGTGTTTGTGTGTGTGTCACTGAATATGGTCTGCAGTCATTCAGTCAGAAGTGAAAAATTTCAGCTTAAAAACTAATTGACTTCATAACCAAAGGTCATGCTAATTATGATTTTCTTTCATACTTGAATGAAGGAAATAAATAAATATTTTCCTATCTTTTTTTATCCTGCGTATTGTTTTCAGAATAGGAATTAATAAGTAAATAAATAAGTGAATAAACGAATAAATACGCTCAGGGAGAAAGCCTGGCTCGTTTTGCTAAAGTCCCCCGTTTCCTCTATTCCACTCTCTCTCATGCAAAACCACGTTTTCTTTGAGAGATTTGCGGAAAAGTTGGTCTGGATGGAATTTACAAAGAGCTCCATGGGAAGATCTATTCATTTGGATGCTCTTAGTTCTCTTCGTCGATGTAGGAGATTAATTATGATAGATCGTCTACTATTGTAACTAATAGGTTTACGTTTATGTGTGTATGTATGTACATGTGCGTGTGTGTGTGTGTGTGCGTGTGTGTGTGTGTGCGTGTGTATGTGTGTGTGTGCGCGCGTTTATGTGTGTGTGTGCGTGTGTGTGTATGTGTGTGTGTGCGTGTATGTGTGTGTGTGTGTGTGTGTGTGAAGGATATAATTTTGTTCACAAGGATAGGGTTGGCAGGAGTGGGGAGGTGTAGCACTTTTCGTTAAAAATACAATAAACTGTATTATCAACAATTCGATTAAGGAAGAGGACTGTACGGAATTAATTTGGGTAGAGATTATAGGCAAGAATAAGAAAGTTATTATTTGTGTCTTGTATAGGCCTCCTAACCTCAGCATTGAGTAGACTGATCCCCTGATTCATGAAATTCGCAGAGCGTCCCAGTACAAAAACGTTGAGATCATGGGAGATTTTAATTATAGAAACATTGACTGGGAAAATTTAATAGATCAGGAAACAAAGAAATTTCTAGATGTGGTGCAGGATACTTTCCTAAAACAATTGATTACCGATCCTACGAGGGGAGAAAATACTCTGGACTTATTTTTAACTAATAATGAGCACCTAATGAATAACGTAAAAGTGGATATAGTCTAGGCTCTAGCGATCATCAAGAAATAAGATTTAATATTATTTGGGAAGAATTAAAAATTACGAATAACGTCCTTCAGGAGAGCAAACTTTGACAATATAAAAACCTATTTGAAATTGAATATGAAATGTCATGCGGACGTTTCGAACATTGTCGACGCGGTCAGGTCTCGGTACATGACCAGGGGTCAGGTTATGACCAGGGGTCGGGTCACGGAGGTTAATATGCATACCTTGGTTCAGGTCACTTGGGGGCGGAGGTTCAACAGACAGGTCAACGATTTGGATGAAATGTATAGCAATCTAACTGGTCTAATTATTAATGCACAAAATACTATTTATCCCCCTGAAGTCAATACGGAAAAATAGTAATACTCCCAAATGGATGATGGACAGATTGAAACATGAGATCGGAATGAAAATAGGGCTTTACGTAAAAATAAAAAACGGGGAAACACACCTTAGGTTAAGATATAACGAAATGACAAAGGTGGTTAAAAATAATACACGTACAGCGAAACGTAATTATGAAATTAAGGTTGCCAGTCAAGCAAGATCCAACCCAAAGGGTTTCTTTCATCTCTATAGAAAAAAAAAAAAATAGGACCAATTAAAAACGATGAAAATGTCATGATAGAACCGGAGGAATAAATGAGTGAGGAGTTTTACAATTATATTCTTCCGGTGTTTACTAATGAGAGGTTAGATAAAGTACCTGACTGCGATCGATTTTCAGAGGGGATGAAGAAAGTAGTCTATCTAATATCACCATTAGTAAAGAAAAATTAGTCAAGCAGATTGAAAGACTTAAAGCTACAAAATCCCCGGGACCAGACGAATTTTTTCCGAAAATGCTTAAAGAGTGTAAATTTGAAATCTGCGACCAGTTAACTGAAATATTTAATAGATCGGTAGACACTGGTTTTGTGCCTATTACTTGAAGGCAGGCAAACGTTATTCCTGTTTTTAAGAAGGAAGATAGATCGTCTATATACAACTACAGGCCAATCAGTTTGACATCGGTTATAGGAAAAATGCTTGAATGAATAATAGTAAATAGACTTAGAGAACACATCGAGAGACATAATTTAATTCGCGATACACAGCATGGTTTCTTCAAGGGTAGGTCATGTGTGACTAATCTTCTATCCTTTTAACCTAAAGTATATAAAGCGTCAGATAACAATGATAATTACGATGTTATTTACCTTGACTTTAGCAAAGCGTTCGACAAGGTGCCACACCAGAGACTACTAAATAAAATCAAAGCCCATGGCATAGGAGGTGTTCAAGTGGATCAAAGGCTTTAACAAGGGTGGTGCAAACAAGGTCATCATATTAAAGCTACAGGGCAGGACACGCAGTAATGATTTTAAACTGGACAAATTTAGATTTAAGAAGGAAATAGGCAAGAATTGGTTTACTAATAGGGTGGTCGATGAATGGAATAGACTTAGTAACCATGAAGTAAGCGCTGAAACTATCAGTTGTTTTAAGAAACGATTAGACAACTTTATGGATGGGGATGACAGGTGGTGATGGATACGGAGCTGCCTAGTTTAGGCCTTATGGTCTCTTGCAGTCTCCTTCATTCTTATGTTCTTATGTTCTTATGTGTGTGTGTGTGCGTGTGTGTGTGTGTGTGTGTGTGTGTGTATGTGTGTGTGTGTGTGTGTGTGTGTGTGTGTGTATGTGTGTGTGGGTGTGTGTGTATGTGTGTGTGTGTGTGTGTGTGTGTGTGTGTGTGTGTGTGTGTGTATGTGTGTGTGTGTGTGTGTGTGTGTGTGTGTGTGTGTGTGTATTGAGTCAGTGTCGGGTAAGCACAATAAAAAAATAATTTATTAAATTATCTACTAATTTATCTATTTATTACCCATCTGTTATTTATTCATTTATAAATATGCATCTATTCATCTAAGTATTCAATTATTAATTAGTGAATTCATTTATCTTTTTAATCATATATATTCATTTATCAAATACTACTTATTATTTATTGATTGATTTTCCCTTCTTCAGGTCAAAGGAACGCTCAGGGCCTGACAGCGCAGGAGCTGGCGGAGACCAACAGCCACGAGGAGATCGCCGCCCTCCTCAAGGTGGAGAGCGGAGTGCGAGCTCGCCCCTCGGGTCCCTCGCCCTTCATCACCCGAGCCAACGAACTCGATCGCCCTCCCACGCCCAAGGAGACCAGGAGGATCAAGTACGAGGCTCTATGGGGGAGTCCCTCCCAGGAATTTCTAAAATCTCCTGCCACCCTCCTTAAAAACAAACAAATAAATAAATAAAAAATAAATAAATTAGAACAAATTCTCCCTAAAAAAAATAAACAAATAAATAAATAAAAAACCCAAAATTAGAACAAATTCTTCCCCTCCCCCCCAAAAAAAATCTAAAAAATCCAAAATTAGAAGAAATTCCCCAAGATAATAGAAATAATACATACATACATATACCAAGGCTTTTTTCCCCTTACCAGGGGGGTAGCCAAAAAGGACAAGGCACAAAAACATTCCCACCCATTTCATCCCCGAAAACACTCCACACCCCTCCACCCTCCCTCCCATCTTAGCACCTCCTAGATGACGGGTCATCCCTGCACCCTGTCCACTGCCCTGGGTCAGAAATAATAATATATAAATAAGTTTGAATAGAAAAATCAAGACATTTCAAAAATAGTAATTTTCTTATAATCAGAACCAAATCGAGTTTTGAAAGAAAGTCTGATGTTTGGGAATCTCTATTGGGAATCTCCAACATTTAAAAGTCTCCAATATTCAAAACTACAACGTTTTCATCGAAAAAAACAGATTATTAGAATAGTGCCCTATCTATTATTTACTTATTTATCCATTTCTTATCATGCTTTTATAGACCAAAAAGTCTCTTGTCAACATACCATTCAATAGTTCCTGTCGTCTTCATATCGATTACACTGGGCTGCATAAAAAAATCATTGCATGCTAAATCCAGAAATTATACTTATACTGAATCCAGAAATCGTACTCGTTTCTTCAGGGAGGTTCTCATTTCTTCTTTTCTTGTAATAACAGAAACTGAATGTTTCATGTTTATTGCGTGGAAATGCGTCTGTAAAAATCCTGTAAATTTATATAGGTAAGTAAAGGCAAACAGAGGTTGAGAGGCCATTTTATTTTATTGAGAAGAAACAAAACAATGGTAAATGTACGTTACGCACATACAGGCATATACATATCTGCTTACGAAAATCACAATTGTATTAAAATATTTGAATGTTGAGGCCAGCTATTCTCCCTGAAAGGCACGCTTTCGAGACTTTCTCTTGTGTGCCGGTGTATCAGCAAATGTTGCCCGGCTTCTTTGAAGCGACCAGCAGAAATCACCCATCATCGTCACGTTTCAGATGCCTTGATAGCGGTGCTCCATTTCGGATATATCTTGATGGAACCTCTCCCCTGTTCCTCACTGAAGTCACCCAAGTTGGCAGGAAAGTAGTCAAGATGGCTATGGAGGAAATGCATTTTTATGCTCATCCGTACGCCAGCCGTCTCATATGCTTGAAGCATGTTCCCAACTCTTTCCTTGTAGTCATCAGCTTTTGTGTTCCCCAAGAAGCCTGTTACAACTGACTTAAAACTATTCCAAGCACTTCTTTCATGAGGTGTTAATGCTTCAGTAAAGCCGGTATCTGAAAGAAGCTCACGAATCTGTGGTCCAACAAATATGCCGGCTTTCATTTTAGCATCACTTACAGAAGGGAATTTGTGGGACAGGTACTTAAACCCTTCTCCATCTTTCGGAAGTGCTTTTACAAAGTTCTTCATCAATCCCAGCTTTATGTGAAGTGGAGGTAGAAGCACTCTGTCCGCTGGTACAAGTGGTATAGCTTTGACGTTATGGCGGCCAGGTACAAATTCCGTCCGTTGTGGCCATTGCACTTGTCGGTAGTGCACGGAATCTGCACGGCTGTCCCACAAGCATAAGAAGCATGGATGTTTTGTGTAGCCACCCTGCTGCCCTAATAAAATACGTAGGACCTTCAGGTCACCACAAAGAAGCCAGTTGTGATCCAGATATTGTATGTTGTTAAGAAGACGTGACATGGTAGCATAGGCTTCTTTCAGGGTGACAGAATGCGCAGTGGACAATGATGCTACTTTTCTGCTATTAAAAAATAGCACGGCTTTGAGACTCCTTGTAGAGGAGTCGATAAAGAGCCTCCATTCTTCAGGATGGTATTCCTTGCCCATGTGTCCCACAAGACCTGAAACATCATGGGTAATATACCATGTCATATGTTTTAGTAAAGTACCGCACAAATTCGTGCTCTCGACGCCTACACCACGCAAAGCGTGTGCTGCTTCCCAAAATATTTTTCTCTGCTAACCTTGAGCCTAGCAATTGTGCAGATTCTTTTGACAGCCCAAGATCTCGAACAAGGTCATCTAACTCACTTTGTTTAAACAACTGAGGGCTTTTCCCAGGGATCCCGGTAGGGTGAAACTCTTCATACACATCTGTATCTTCACGGTCACTACTTGAAGATTACTTGAACTGCTACGGTGCACATTCTCAGGACAAATTGGTACTGGGACGTCATCACTGTGTGGTACAGGTCGCATAGCTGATGGAATGTTTGGATATTTAATGTGTTTCATGTTTTTAGCATTCCCCCCTAGCAGTTTCACTATACAGAAATAGCAGTTATCGTGGTGATTTTTCGGTTGCCGCCAAACCATTGGTATACCAAATGGTATCGATTCACGTTTCCCTTTACTCCAATGGCTGAACCCAGGCAATGTGAGGAGCCCATGGCTTGTCCTGATCTCCTAGTTCAGTAGCAAAGTAGGCACGATACAGATGTTTTACTAAAAATGTGATAGTGCGTTCCTGTTTTAAGGGTGTGTACTTTCCACATATGAAGCAGAACAAGTTAGGACGGTTCTTGCAAATCTGCGGCATCCTTCAATTAATCTGCAACAAAAGAAATAAACCTAAGACACAGTCAATGATCACACGCGGACATTACACAGTAATGATTCATACATAGCTGCCTTCGCACCTAGCACTATAACACCTGCTGTGTATCACAAAAACTAGAACTCCATGAGCAAAACAAACACCACCACAGTGTTCAGCGCGCAAAATTGGTTTGGAAAATCATATTGTCATTTATGTTGCATTTTTCATGCAGCCCAGTGTTATTTATATCACAAGTCTTGGGCATAAGAAAGCCTTGGGTATTAAACAAAGGGAGGGAGGCTTCAAGGTTGTCCTTAAAATTGTCCTTTTGTTGTCCTCAGATCCTCTCTTCGTCGCGTCCACTCCCTCACATCCTCCGGAAGCTGGCGCTCGAAGAACGCCACCTCTCTGGAGGAGGAAGACCTCGAGGCGACCACCGACGAGACCTTCGCCTTGAAGGCCTTCACGACTGGGTCAAGGACGACCAACACCCCGACGAAGACAGGTCCTCCCCCGGGGGCGCTCCAGACAGCCGTCGAGAAGATCCTGAGGACCTCTCAGGAGGGCCACGTGCATACCAAGGAGAGTCTTCGGGCTGCCGAGAACCACCGAGTCTCGAGGCCAGATCGCGAAGAGAAGGAAGTCTTGGAGCATATGAGGAACCATCTCTCCTCTAGTCCGGGATCAGGTAACCTGAGAGAGGGGGCGGGTGAGGTTGGGGTCATGGAGGGAAGGAAGGGGTGAAAGGGGGATGGGGGAAGAGAGGGATATGCTAAGATGAGTGGGAGAGGAAGAGGGGGAAGTGGGAAGGGGTTGGCTGTGTGTGTGTGTGTGTGTGTGTGTGTGTGTGTGCGTGCGCGCGCCCAGTTGTTTATAGCCAGCTAGAATATAATCTTCCTTTCAATCTTCCTTTACTTCCTCCTCTTCCTCCTCTTCCTCCTTCCCTTTTTGATATTTTCCTCCGTCTTGTTGTTCAATATTATCATTCTTTTTTTCCTTTTTTTTTCTTTTTCTTTTCTTTGTCTTCGTCTTCTTATGTTCCCACTCACCTTCGTTTTCGCTATTTTTTCTTCAACTTTGTCTCGGCCGCTCACACCTTTGGCATGTATTTACCTAGTTTTAGTATTTAAGAAAGGAGTAACGTTCGTGGGTTCCTGTCTCTTACTCTCCAATTATCATACCTGGTTACAAATTCACATTCATATACGCCCGGCTTCATTATTCTAATTACAGCGCTGCAACTAGCGCTTTGCTCCATGATATGTATATACATATATATATATATATATATATATATATATATATATATATATACAAATATAAAGGTATGTGTGTGTGTGTGTGTGTGTGTGTGTGTGTGTGTTCACGTTCTAAAGCCTCTGTGTTCCTTTTACTGATCCTCCTCTTTATGTTCTTCCTCCTCTTCCTCCTCCTCCTCCTCCTCCTCCTCCTCCTATTCCAGGAAGCGAAGCGGACACCGAGTCTCTGATGGAGGCGGAGCGACTCTCCATCGAAGACGACAGCACCTTCCCCTTGTCCTCGAGCTGCACCTCAACCTCCTCGTCCTCGAAGTACGACCTCGCCACCGTCACGGCCATAGCCATGTCGCAGGCGCAGACGCTCCACCCTCAGAGGAAGCTTCCGCAGGGAGGCGTGGGTATCCAGGGGCTCCATCCGATCCCGATGCCCCGGATCGAGATGAGCGCTTCCACGAGGTCCTTGAACAAGAGCATCAAGAGCATCCTGGAGGAGGAGGCCAACTCCAAGCCAAGTCAGCGACCGCCCACCCCGGCGCGCCCCTCCCTCCCGACTCTCCTGCCAGCGTCAGGTCGCTTCCTCGACTCCTCCCTGAACGCCTCCATCTCCTCGACCAAGAGCGAGGGCCGCGATGGAGGAAGGCTGGGCCGGAGGGTGACTTTCTCCAGCCTGCCGAGGTCGTCCTCGGAGCCTCGCTCCCTCGTCACGACCCCGGAGCCCGACGAGGATAACGTCACAGATCTTTTGGACTCCTCTACCAGGTCGGGGGCACCAAAAGATTCTTAATCTTTTATTATTATTTTTACTTCGTCATGGACCAAAAGGTCTCCTATCGCCATGCTTTATCTCTGATAATCATTCTAGCTTATTGTAAAACTGTCTTAGCATAATCAATATTACTAACACTGACTCAGTACTTTTGTACCCTGAAGCCATAATTTACCTTGTGTGATAAAAACAAATGTTCTAGCTGTGGGATGTGGAGGGGTGGATTCCCTCGGCTGAATAAAATCACCTGGCGATTGCAGCGAGAGCAAATGTAAACAAAACTTTCAGAATTGAATAGGCAAGAACTAGTTTACGAACAGAGTGGTTAACATATGGAAAACTCTTAGTAACCATGTAGTGAGCGCTGAAACTATTTGTTGTTTTGAGAGAAGATGAAATAAATTTATGGATAGGGATAACAGGTGGTAATGGACATGGAACTGCTTAGTGTAGGCCTTATGGTCTCTTGCAGTCTTCTTCATTCTTATGTTCTAAGACGTCAGTAGCATTGGCAGGGTTGAGTTGTCCTTGAAGGGTTAGGTTACATTTCTCCTTCTCCTCAGATCCGAAGGCTGGGAGGCTCTCCGCGCTGTCAGAAGTAGGACCTCGACGGGCACTCAGCTCTTCGCTTCGGGATCGACCTCGAGCTCCTCCTCGGAGGGCCACGTCGTGCCCCTGCCCCCGATCAACCGCCCACGATTGACTGCCGGCGGTCGCTCCGGGCGAGACGGGACCTCCAAGTCAGGTAAAGAGGATTCGACGACGAAGTCCTTTGAGGATACAGAGAGGAGTGAAGGTGTTATCACACTGGGCTATTTTTACCTCCGATTGTTGGAGCAGATTTGCAGCCCGCAGTTTTCGGGAAGGAATCTGACATGTGGGAGGAAAAATTATTTTCCTTCAGCATATAAAAATTACATTGTGTAAATTGTTAAGAAGACAAAAGTTTGGCATAGTGATTTTACGGCGGAAAAAGTGTTGGAGGTGGGCAATACCGCTAATTAATTATTTATCGGAGGAAAATAGTCCAGTTTGATAGCGCCTTAATGGTAATCGTTGACCTGCCTGCACCTCTTCTTTAATTTCTTTTCCTCTGTCCACCACCCTTTCCCCCTCATCTTAGTTCCTTATGGATGACGGGTTATCCCTGTATCCCGCCCACTGCCCTGGGTCAGAAGCAATGTAACCAGACACAGTACATCCACAGCAAGGCCGCTTCACTTAATCGGCGACCCGCTCCCTCTCCGTCCCCTCATGCAGAAAAAGAGAAGACAGGGAGAAATCCCTGCGGGCTGCGTTAGACTATCACACATATGCACCTCCTACCCCCCTCCCCCCTCCCATCCTTGCAAAACAGTATCATCCATACACACTCTCCACTCACCTCTATCTCCTGCCTTCTCCCTTCCTTGCTCAACAGACATTCCCCTCTTTCTCAACGCCCCCTTCATTCCATCCATCCATCTCATCCTTGTTCGTCCCCCCAAATTCACTTCCTCCACCTTTGCCTTCCACACCTCTTTTACTGATCTTTCATCACTCATTCTTTCCATGTGTCCAAACCATCCCAATAATCTTTCATTAGCCCTATCTGCTATCTCTTTCGCCACTCCCTCTCTCCTACTCACCCCCTCGTTTCTCACTTTATCCAACCTAGTAGCCCCTAACATACTTCTCAGAGATTTCATCTTAAACATATATAAACTCTTACTTTCTGCCTCTCTTAAATTCTAAGTCTGCCCAATACAATGCCGTCGACACAATCATCCCTTCATACAATCTGCTCTTTGCATTCATTCCCAGATGTCTATTTCTCATAACACTTTTTCATCTCCCAAGGCATTTGCTTATTTCTCTCAATCTACAATTTACCTCCACCTCCACTTCTCCCTTCCCTGCCACATGCTGCCCCAAATACCTAAAGCTATCCATTCCTCCAGCCTCTCTCCATTTAGACTTGCTTTCAACTCACTGCCATCCTCTCCCCTTGTACATCTCATCACCTTACTTTTACCAACATTTACCTAAAACTATTTCCTGTCGCATATCTTTCCAGCCTCCTTCACTAACTCCCTTAATCTCTCCTCTGACCCTGCCACAAGCGCAGTGTCGTCAGCAAACAACAGCTGGCTCATCTCCCACTTTTCTCCATTTTCTGTAACCATCTCCAGTTCCCTGCCCATTACCTTAGCCTTTACCCCCCGCACCATTTTTTGTTTATTTGCTTATCTATTTGTTTATTTATCAACATCTCATGTTACTGAGCAGAGAGGCCTCTTTAAAGCCTCAGTTTTGTCGCTGAGGCCGACTACTCAGGCTTAGTTAAAGGTTAGATTTACATGGACAGATTTAACCCATTCAACTCCGATGACAAGATGTCTTGTCATTTGGTCAAATAAAACAAAAAATCATAAAACACCAAAATGTTTGATCAAACACCAGAAAAATATGACGTCAATCCTCGCTTCGCTTGCAGCGAAGCGAGGATTGACGTCATATTTTTCTGGTGTTTGATCAAACATTTTGGTGTTTTATGATTTTTTGTTTTATTTGACCAAATGACAAGACATCTTGTCATCGGAGTTGAATGGGTTAACTGACAGATGCAACTTGAGGGCCTGTACCAGTTGTAAGGAGCGATGCAGGGGATAGTTCTCCTCCTCCTTATCCTCCTCCTCCTCTTCCTCTTCCTCCTCTTTCTCCTCCTCTTCCTCCTCCTCTTCCTTTCCCTCCTACTCTTCGACCTCTTCTTCCTCCTCCTCTTCCTTTCCTTCCTCCTACTCTTCAACCTCTTCTTTCTCCTCCTCCTCTTCCCTTCCTTCCTCCTACTCTCCAACCTCTTCTTCCTCCTCCCCATCCTCCTCGTCCTCTCCCTCTCTCCCGGTCCACCCTCCTCCTCTTGGCCTTCTTGTTCCTTCTCTCTTCAGCCTTGGTGCTCTCTTCCTCGTCCAGCGTCTCACTTGAAAGTCTTTCTTCTTCTTCTTCTTCTTCAGGAGGCGGCGACAGCGTCCTCCACGTGGCAAAGAAAACGTTGGAACAGTTGGAGACTGTACTTGCCCCAGGAGACTCTTCCTCCTCCTCCTCTTCTTCCTCCTCCTCCTCCTCCTCGGCCGCCACCCTGACACGAGGATTCGCCCGCGCACCTCGAACCTCACACCAGATCCACATGGAAACGTGACGTGACGTCATGTTCTGAATGGCATCGTCGTGACGTCATAGTGACGTCATGCTATGACGTCACATATATGACATGAGAGGAACGAAGGAAAGGTGATTTAG
>NC_134817.1:31722755-31760255 GCF_046742065.1 Oratosquilla oratoria | reverse complement strand
ATATTGTCATGAAATAAAAATTGCACTTTATCATTCATATAGTCTCGTATAAAATCTTATTTATTTATAATTAATTGAATTTAGTTTTAATTGTGAGAATTATATCATAATGTATGAATAGATTTGATTGAAGTTGTGGACGGTGACAAATACTGCGTAAATGGTGGATGAAATGTATTTCTTGTCATACATTTCTTGCCAAATATCTTATATTTGTCCCAGTGAACAGGCTGTCATTTCTAATTAACTTTTCAATTACAAAAATTCATTCAGAAATAATTTATATATTTTCATTACAAGTTGTTATAGCATTTATTCTAGTGCAATTAAGTTACTTGCTAAGAAATTTAAAGCATGACGACAATTTCGTACGCGCCATGTTTATGTTGATTACGAAGAACGGGAACTGGCCGTAGAAAATAACCGTTACATATTTGATGCTTCAAAACGTATGACAGCAGTGGTATCTTAAACCATCTGAATGTATTTATTATAATATATGGATACTACTACAGTAGTAATGTTTTCTCAACCACTACAAAAAAAATCTAGCTGCTAGGCATTAAGAGCGACACGTACCTATTTTTTTCGATCACTGGAATATTCGTAAATAGTACAAGTATATGTGTAAATGAATGTTGTATATGTTATGTAATTTCTTATGTGAAAATGTGTAATAAATATATCAATTTTATAGATCAGTTGAGATGTAATATTATCAGAAAGAATAATGGTAGTTGTAATCACTTGAGTTGAACGATAAGACTGTGTCTTTGTCGAGTAACATGTCGTGTTTACAATTGAAAAACTTTACTCAAGGAGTTGAGAACAAAACGAGATCATTATTTCCAATTTTTCCGCGTGTAAAGCTGAGTTAATGAATATTTTGACGTGAGTTTTATTTTCTGTGTGTGTGTGTGTTTGTCTGCGTACTCGGGATAATAATTATGACTTGAAATAGTGACAAGAAGTTGTGAACTTTCATTGCCCAGGCAGTGGGGGCAAATTCAAACGCCGACATGATATGATGATTTGAAGGTAAGTTCGATATTATAATACTTAAAAATTTAGTACTCAACTATTTGCTCATTATTTTTACATTAATTGTGTTCAATAGATATTGATTAATAGTGCTACACGGCTCAATTTTAATGCACAATATTTTCTTAGTACGACACTTTTTTAATTTAACAAAAATTGTCGAGATGTAATATATTACTAGGTCTAGGAGAGTGAGAGAAAAAATATATATAACAAAGGAAAATTGTTAAATTTCTAATGTTACGACGTCAAATATTTCAAGAACTTTTTCAAGAAAATGTGATAAGGAATAAATATGTCATTTGCATCTCTGCCGCTGTATTCCATCGTTTGTATATTCCACAATGTAGGTTGATGTAGGTTTTCGTTTTCTTTTGAAGTCAACGCACCAACGGTCACGCGTCCTTCGAGACGACATTACGTAATGTCGCTTACAGATGACTTAACGTCTAATTTGAATATCGTGTAGTGAATGAGATGTTGATATGTTTAGGAAATCACTCAATTTTTCGGCATAGGCATTATCACAACCATTGCTAAACAATTTAATTAATGTAATGTAAAACTATTATTGTAGAATAATATCGAGCTTGTAGAAAGTTTTGAATATATGCGGACTTTGCTTGATTATAATTTCGTATATTTTTAATGTAAAACTCGGACACAAATACATGTATTTGTGATTTCGGGGAAAATAATAAATATTCATGTAAGGCCCTGTTCACACTTGCGGTTTCAACTGCCGCTTTTTGAACCGCAGCTGTTCAATTACAATTTAAGTCAGTGGAGGCGTTCACACAACCGCGCAGTTTTACTTGACCATGCGGTACCGTCGCGTTTTCCGCGCGGTTTAAACCGCTAGTATGAACAGGGCCTAAATACTTCAGCTGTTGGCATCACGAAAGTAACAAAACATAATTAAGGGATCTAAAGATAGGAATAAGGAAGAAAATTGTAAGAAATTAAAGATTAAAAGGAAGCTACGACGCTAGAAGTTATTTTGAAAATAACGGAAAATTATATATTTATTTCAGAAAACTTATATACAAAATCAGGCACCAAACTTTATATCATTAGTTTATTCTAGAATACTTCTTCGCTTCCAATGGAAAGAGGTTAGATGTTATTATATGTTTAGATAAGGAAAAATAAAAGTTGGAGAGACGACGTAATATATATGACGTCACCAGAGGATAGCCAATCAGGGCCATGACGACATAGCTGTGACGTCACAAGGGATAACTTCACACATATGAGAGTATTTATTGTTATCTGTCGTTAATGTTTTATAAGGCCCTACTCACACTAGTGGTTTGAACCGCGGCGGTACCGCATATTCGAGAAAAACTGCGCTTTTGTGTGTGAAAACTTCCATTGATTTACATTGTAATGAAACAGCCGCGGATGAAACCGCTAGTGTGAACAGGGCCTAAGTTAGCATGACGTGGTTTCACGCAAACCCTTGCGTACCGGGTGGTACTCTTCCTTTTCATTCAGAGTGCCGTCAGGCGATTTTATTCATCATTGTGGTAACACATGCATACACACACATACACATTGAAATAATTTCAGTATCGCTGCAGTGCGAGCCGCTACTCCAACTCTCGTGGGCGTGTGTGTGTATAACCCATAGATTGGTTACGTATGAACTCTGAGCTCTTATCCGGGAGGGTAATAGGTGTCAATCACGAGACCAACACGTGATCCGAAGACCATGGTATAACACACACACACACACACACACACACACACACACACACACACACACACACACACACACACACAAAGCCAAGAAATGTATATTTCCGTTCCGTATAGGCACATTGATTTATGGAAGAACAAGGAATTGTCCAGCCCGATAACATAAACGAATTTATGACCAAGTTTGACCCATGAAGGCATAGAGACGGGGACCTACGAGCGTAACTTGTCTTGTATGTTACAGTTAGGTAAAAACAATGAGGTACAAACACGCATATGCATGCGTACACACACACACACACACACACACACACACACACACACACACACTTTTGAGTCAGAACCAGTCGGTGCCCCCCCTTTCCAGTTCCCTTCTCCCCTTCCCCCTTTCCCCTATCCACCTTCCCCCTTTCCCCTATCCACCTTCACCCTTTCCCCCTACCCCGTTCCCCTCTACCCTCCTCCCCTTCCCACCTTTCTCCCTACCCCGTTCCCCCTTTCCCCCGTTCACTTCTCCCCTTCCCCTTTCCCCCTACCCCTAACCCCCTACCCCGTTCCCTTCTACCCTTCCTCCTTTCCCCCGTTCCCTTCTTCCCTCCCCCCTTTCCTCCTACCCCCTTCCCTCTTTCCCCTTCCCCCTTCCCTCTTTCCCCTTCCCCCTTCCCTCTTTCCCCTTCCCTCTTTCCCCTTCCCCTTCCCCCCTCCCTCTCCTCCCCATGATAGAAACAAATGAAAACATGTTCCCCCTCCCCCGGTCTCCCCCCCCCCCTTCCGGTTCCCCCTGGGAGAACGTGGAGGGGAGAGGGTGACCTGCTGGTCTTGTCCGGTGACCTGTAGATCTGGCTGACCTCCTAGGTTTACAGTCAGCATATAATTTTAGCTATAATCTAGGTACGTCTCTGAAATTGACCTAAACTGAACTGACTTGACCTGACCTGACCTAAGGAGGAGAACGGAGATATCAATGGCGGGAACAACGCTGAAAGAGAGGAAGAGAGCAAGTTGAGTGAAAGAGAGCGTGGAGGCTGTAAAAAGAGAGGAAGTGGCATTGAGTAAAGAGAAGAAGATGAGAGATTGAACTAGTGTGTTACTGATTGGACGCCGCGAGATGAAAGCGTAGGAAAGGAAAACCAAATAAAGGTAAAGAGACGAGATAGAGAAGTTTGCAGTTGTGTGGCAGAGGTTGGTGAGTAGTGGACTACAATGGATTGATGAATTGACGAGAACTTTTATGATGATTTTTTTTTTCTCGCAAGTTTTCAAAACTGGTCATCATGTCATTCGTCCCCTCCAATTCACTCAAGTAAATTGAAATTTTGAGTGAAAGTAAGACTTGGATTGTTTTCTTCTTTTGTATATTTGTTGCCCCCTTGGTGTGTTTGATAGAAAATATAGAGAATTATATATATATATATATATATATATATATATATATATATATATATATATACATATATATATACATCTATATACATATATATAAATGCACATGATGCAATGATCCTGTGCCCTGATTAAAAAAAAAAAAAAAAATCAGGGTGAGAGACAATTTGATCCGGTGGAGGCAAAATAGAGTTGGTGAAACAGATGTTTAAGAAGAATGGTCTACAGTCATCAAAGAATGCTAAGTGACTCTGGGCCGTAGAGGTGTCACTAAAATCCCTAAAATATCGACTACATAAAACTTGCAGTCGATATCCCATACGGGGAATGAGGGAAGTGAGGTGGGGAGGAGTGGGAGAAGGGTATGAAGGGTGGGGGAGAGGGAGGGGGAGGAGGAGTAGGGGGAGAGTGAGAGAGAAGAAGGAATAGTGGAAGGGAAGGAGAGGAAGAGGAGAGCGAAGGAGAAAGATTTAAGGAGACATTACACCAAACAACCCAAAGATTATTAAATATTTTTATTTTGTTTTCTGTTGGAATAAATCTGTTATATGCACACTGTTGTGACGCATTGTTTTCCACCTAACTTATCAAGTCCGAAGGCTTTTTTTTCGGACCCAGCGGACACTAGTGATTCTCACCTGCCCTGGATGGCAGAGTTCTTAGAGCAAAGGTGACGGGTTCAGGCGCAGTTAAGCGCCTCCTGTCGTATTAGGTCCCTCATTTCATAACAGAACCTGGAAATCGTTCGAGACGAATTCGTCTTTGTATCATAATGAGTCCCGCACTTAAAGCAAAGTTTCGGAGTCTGTTTTGATGGTAAAGAGGTTGTTTTGGTTTTTCTCCTTCATTATAGATTCCAAAATCCAATAAATGCAGTTTAGAGTAATTTGCACTCCATCTCTGCACTGAATATTCAATTTGATAACAAAAGTGGGGGCGAAAACTGAAATAAACGAACTATTCTCGATTTTTTTTTTTTTTTTTTTTTTTTTTTTTTTCTCTCTCCAAGAGTTTTTCCAGGACCCTGAGGAACATCGTTGCGACTCATCTTCGTCTCTTACGCGTTGCCGAGCTCGGAAATCATTACCGTTGAGTCTTCGAGGTTCCTCTCGACCTCTCTTTTATCCTTAAGTACCAGAGAGTCTTCGCCACCTTGTCCCGACGGACAAGCACGTCCCCCTCCAGGTCTCTCGAAGACCTCAAAGAAGGTCTTCCGGTGCGCCTGAAGAAGAGTTCAAAGACGAAGAACGCAACGTGCACATTTGTCTGAAGGAGGCGAAGACGGAGTTCAAGGCGAATGTGACAAAGAAAACATTTATTATTATTAATATTTTTTGGGGAGACTCCTACGACGCTCGGGGGTGGGGGGGGGGCTCGACCTCCTATTAATTAATTATTATTTCATTTTATTTTATTTTATTTATCATTTTTTAGGTCCTGTCATATTGGGCTTCCTCTATTTAGATTGAACATTGTTATCATGATTGTCAAATTATCTTTTTAATAAGCCATTGACATCTACATTGGTTTCTTTTAGCTGAATGAAATCGCCTGGCGGCAGGCAGAACAGGCACAGAAAGTCGAATGCAGACGTTAACAGTGTTAAGACAGCGTTGTTGTGATATGAGGGCATCTGTTGTTTTTCCTGGAGTTTTTTGGTCGTGTTAACTTTCATGACTTGGCTAATCCATTGCCCCGACTCTCTCTCCTGCAGGAGATCCGCGACCTTTTGGAAACCGGCGACGGTCGTAGGTTACGACCATAGGTTATTTAATGAAGAGACTTTGTAGATCTCTAATGGTTTGAGGCTGTCTTCGAACGCTACATTTATGTATTTCATTGTGTTTTAGTTTATTTTATAATTATTTTTTGTAGTCGAGTGGCGTGATATTTTCGAACGCTACATCGGTTAATCTTATTTGATTTTATTCTCTTATATTAATTTTATTATTAGTATAGTGATGCAATGGCTTCCAACGTTACATCGTTTTATCTTATTTTATTTTTTATTTATTTTTTGTTTGTTTATACTATTTTATTTATATTATCATTATTTATATTATTTTTGTAGTCGAATCTGTTGCAAGGGGACATTGTTTGGCCACAGATTAATAGTGTTAATAATTAACAATAACAATTAACAAATATTAACAACAGATTAGCATTTCCGACAAAAAGTTAATGTGGATATTATGCCCCTAATCCAGATGTGCACTTTAAATATTTTATTTTGTTCGCCGTATGATTTTATTCAGCTAATGCTGTTGGTGTTCGGGACTGAAGACTATGAATACATCAGTACACTAAATACATAAACTACAATACCTTTAATGTATTGGCACGCTTTATACATTTCATTCTGTCAAACGCTGGACGCTTCTGGGAATCTACCACCCTTAGCTGATTAAACTTAATCTAATCTTGTTAACCTGTCACGACCTGGCCTAATCTAGCCTGAACTGACCTATCCTAAACTGACCTGAACTGAACTGGCAAGACCTGACCTAACCTAATCTGGCATGATCTAACCTGACCTAACCTAACCTGGCCCGACTTGACCTAATCTAACCTGGCCTGAACTGACTTGGTCTGACCTGACCCGACCTGACCTGACTTGACCTAAGACATTTCACCAACGCCTCTTGGACGGAACCCCAAGCCGTGTCCGGCCACGCTGAATGTCATAAATGAAAAAATATGATTCAAGAAAATGCGATGCTGGACTTCAACGTGCATTCTTGGTCGTCAGGGGCAGAAGCGAGGACAGGGGCTGTTTATGCAAGTTTGCATGACCCTTGTTAACTGACGTATCACCGTCATGCAGTGTTGTTGCAAAGAGTTGCACTTGTCTCCATGCATGTCGCTCGCGCAAGGAATTAAAATAAACAGTAAAGAGAAAAATAGATAAAGGCTTGAGAGTTCTGAAATGCGCCATTTTTTTTCCGCGAAATATTTTTGCCAAGTTATTGCATTTTGCCAAATTGTGTTTCGCGAGTTTTTTTTTCGCCGAGTAGTGTTTTGCCAAATTTCCGTTACGACAAAATCTCTAACCTAATCTAAACTAATTTAAGCAAACCTAAGCTAATATAACCGAACCTAAGCTGACCCTAAATAACCTAATGTAATCCAGCTTAACCTAACCTAATGTGACGTAACCTTTTCTAATCTGATCTAGTTAACTCTATCCTAACCTTACCTGAGCTAGGTGGTGTGACCGAAATTTCACCAGTGCTCCCTACCCTGATTGAAGGGTGTTGGGCGAAATACTTAAGGTTTTGGCGAAATAGAATTTAGAAACAAAAAATGGCGAAGTGTAATTTGGCGAAATGCGGAGTAATCTGGACGTACAGGAAGAGTGTACAGCGTCAAGGGGAGTATCGTACTTCCAGTAATACATGGAGTACCGGCAATAGGCACTGATCACACTATGTTCTGCTGTGTACCAAGTTTTCACCTGAAAAGTTATGTAGACGGCGTTTTTTTTCCATTTCGCCAAAATATAGTTCGCCAAATTGAATGTCACCAAATAGTAAACTCGCTTTAGTTTGGGTATTTCGCCAAGCTCCGTGGGTTTAGTTAGGTTAAGCTAGGCTAGTTTAGGTTAGCTTAGGAGGTTTGGCGAAAAGGCAATGATTTGAAGTAGATGGCCCAGTGCTGTGACCTTGTTTTAGGTCAAGATGACAGTGCCTTACAAAAGGACTTTAGTTTTGGCTTATCCTGACCTCTGCACTGTGGTCATGGATCTAACCCGCGCGCCTGACTTCCCTAGCGGGTGCCAGAGTGTTTGGAAATTATCATACATCTGGTTACATGATCGTTAGGGTATGACGTCATCAACCATCCGGTGAGTTTCTTGACTGTGAGCTTGGGTCAACGTTTAAGTGCACTTTCAGAATCAGGTTATGCACTTGGAGAAGATGATCTATGTGAACCATATTGTGGTTAAGTTAGTAATTGGCTTAACTTACTTTTAATGACTCTCATGATAGATGGTTATTTTTAAACCCAATATTTAACCCGTTCGAAGGGTTTGGTCGACTGGCTGGTTTAGGCGAAGATTTATTTTCGCAGGACTTCGAAAAAGACGTATAAGTTTCTTTGATATGGCCGCACACATAAACAGAAATATCGAGAAAGATATGACTGCCAGAATGGGCTTGGACAGATGTCAGTTTTGCCGCAGATCAGCGACAGTTTTCGAGTCGTCAAAGACTCCGGAAGTACGGACGACACCGGAGAACCGCGCCGGGTCCAGAGGTCTCCCTCTCCCCCAGCGGTCGCAAACCAAACATGGCATTTTTATCACCGGGAGAAATTTTTTACGACCTATTCGTGTTCGCGTTAACGATCACTTCCCCGCTCGTGTTGCCATGGTTACCATCCCTGGTTCATCACGCCCAAGTTTCTCGAGTGTGATGAAGATATCTGGAGGGATCTCTTCTCTCCCGACCCCCAGGCGCGCGGTGTGGACGCACCAATGAATCTTTGGGGTTCTTCAACCCATTGCCCCTGGAGCCGTACCGGGAACCCTCACGCCGTGACCTCTTCTGGGAACCAACATGACCTGATGTGGGAAAGTCCGGTTAATCAACAAAGGGCGAGGTTGTGGTTCGTTTTCCAAGGACAGTGACTGCCACGCGGCCAGGCTTCCCGATAACACAAGACCTCCTGTCGGGAGCTCATAATGTCATAAAAAAAAAAAAAAAAATCCACTCACGGACGTTTGAAACTATCCCGTAGTATATCACAACCACTCTGGTATTTCGTATTTTGCAGAGCGTTTCATGTATTAAAATACACAGTATTTTTCTTACAACAAGATAGGCAATATAGAATGAATACAGCAACAACGACATATACATAATTCCAATGTATACCGAGTCAGATTCGGGTGTGTGTGGTTCACCATGGTTGTGGATCACGCGCTAGACTCGTGATCAACAGCTGTTGCCCTTTCGGATGAGAGCTTAGAGTTCATATTATCTGATCTGGGCAATGGTTTGTGTGTGTGTGTTGTTCACCATGGTGTCTGATCACGTGCTGGGCTAGTGATCGCCAGCTATTACCCGCCCTGAAAAGGGCTTAGACCTCATTAAGTCCACTGTGACCTTACACACACCACACACTCGTCCCTATGTTCAAAGCGGACCGTAATAACTTGCGGCAGTAATGAAACCTTTTCACGCCTTGAGCGGGGCATGAACTCAGTGTGTGTGCGTGTATGTATGTCTTTGTGTGTGTGTGTGTGTGTGTGCAGTATATATGTCTTTGTGTATATATATGTGTGTGTATGTGTGTTAGTTTTGAAGGACGTGAAAATATGTGTGGAAATGTTTGGGTAATTCATCATCGATTCCTCCTCCTCCTCTTCCTCCTCCTGCTCGACAATGTCCTCGGGGTTTGAACTGGAACAGAGGTGACCCTTGAGACCGAGAGAGAGAGAGAGAGAGAGAGAGAGAAGAGGACGAGGAAGAGGAGACAGCAAAAGAAAATGGCGCCAGGGTGTGAAGCGGGTCAGTGAGGAAGATTGTCTTAAGAGGATAAAAAGAGAAGCATAAGAAGAGGAATGGAAAGCAGGAGAAGATTATAGAAAGAGAAGAGGGAAGGAAGATGCGAATGAGAGGGAGGATAAGGAAGAGGAGGAGAAGTACGGAAAGGGGAAGAGGAAAAACAGGAAGAAAAGGAAGAGGAGCAGGTGAAGGAAAAGAAGTGGAAGGAGGAAGGAGAGACGGAGAAGAAGGGAAGAAAGGGAGGAGGAGGAAGAATAAGGTGACGATGAGAAAGAAGAGGAGGGGAGGTGGGAACGGGGAGGAGGAAGAGCAGGAAGAAACGAAGGAGGAGGAGGAGGAAGGGAAGTAGAAGGAAGAAGGGGAGACGGAGGAAATGAGAGCAAAGTAGGAGTAGGAAGAGGAGGAAAAAATAACGATGAAAAGGAAGAGGAGGAGGAGAGGGAAGAGGAAGAGAAGCAGGAGGAGTTTCAGGAGGAAAAATGACGATGAGAAGAAAGAGGAGGAGGAGTAAAGGAGAAGGAAAAATGGCAATGGAAAGGAAGAGAAGGAGGAGAGGGAATAGGAAGAGGAGGGAGAGAATGAGGAGGAGGGCCAGAGGGAACATTAGCGAGGCTAATCAAGGATCAGATGTCGGTACTTTTGCTAACTGTTGGCAGACGAAGATGGATTGGTGTCATCCACTCGGGACGGACGGATGACGAGCTGGTGGGGGCACGGATGACGCATTTGGATGCGTTGTGGGTAGTTCCCCTTGGATGAATATAATCGTTTAGCGTTATCCGGAATAAAATTCTTTAAGTTTGTCGGAATAATTACAGTCATCGTATCTGTTCAGTTGGGTTAGCTTAGGTTAATCTAGTTTAGGTTAATTCAGGATTTATATATGTATTTTTCTAATATGCAGAACGAAAACGCGAATTTGCTTTTCTGTTTTGGCAGGCATAGTTCCAAAGTTCATCGATTTCAGTTGTCTTTTTTTAATAGTTAGTGATGATTTTTTTCGTACAGTACTCTGACAAAATCTTCTCTCACTAGTTTTCACTTTCATTCCCGGAAAAAGGACTTGGGTTAGATTTGCTGTGATCATTTTCCAGATGTAGCAAGCATTGTGACGTCATGTCGCTTCTCGGGCACTGATTGGCCAACGCATTTGCATATCGAATGACAATTTTTTTTATGAAATACCAATACTGAGAGGAACAATTATGATATAAATATACTTCCTGAAATAAAATTTTCATAGAAATTATATATATATATGTATATATATATATATATATATATATATATATATATATATATATATATGTATATAAATTCTCCTAGTATTATTTTTTGTATTTATGTCGTAGAGTCGCTTACAGTCGATATTTTTTTTTCTTATTTTTTGGCGCCAAACGGAAAGGGTGAGAAAATAGGGCGAGAGAGATGACACCGAGAAGAAAAAACGGGAAGAGGAGTGAAAAGGAAAATGGGTTGGTGATGTAAGATATCGAAAAGGAGAGAAAACGGAGAAAGTCAAGAGTGACAAGAATAGAGTAATAGATATAATCAATACACTTGGAAGATATTTATTAAATAATATATGTATTAATTTATTTCTACTTTTTTTAGTATAAATTTCAGTGAGTAGCAAGATGGGATTAGAGCGTCGCTACTTACGGCGGAGGTCATGGTGACGGCAGTTCGAATCTGCCGCCAGTGAGTTGGACCAAGGGCATGGTTCAGTAAATTCTAGGCAACAAAGTCCTCTGCAAGGGGCACCATCATAGCCTTCTGATAGGGTAGTTCGTGACGTTAAACTGATTCAAGGAAGTGGACAAGAAAACAGGTTTATTCTGTCCGATGTCAAAAGGTTACCCCTTCCTGGAGATCTTGTCAGATTGGTGGTAAAAACCATACGGAGCTGCCTAGTGTAGGCCTTATGGTTTCTTGCAGTCTCCTTCATTCTTATGTTAACCCCTCACCTAGAGTGGGAAGGGGAAGGGGTGGGGGAAATTGGTTTGAGGATGCTCAAGTATACAGGGCAAAGGTGGTGTTCTTACACTATCGCTTCACACACTCACATAAAATCGCTGGATTTTTTTTTTCTCGAGGTAACACACGCTTTCTGAAGCACTTTTCTGTGATATTTTTTTTTACTTTATTCTTATTTTATATTTTTTCATGTTATTGATTTATTTTTTTGTTTTGTTTTATTGTATTTTATTTTTGTTTTTATTTTTGTCTTGTCCATGGTGTCACGAATTAACGAAATATATGTATGTATATATATATATATATATATATATATATATATATGTGTGTGTGTGTGTGTGTGTGTGTGTGTGTGTATACTAGCCAAATTACCCGCGCGTTGCTGCGAGTTCGTGAATAATCCGTGACCTAACTTTAACCATTCACCCTAACCATTTTTTTAATGAAATATAGCTCTAAACACTTCCCTCCCGGGTGTGCGCCCCCCTCCCCCGAAGGTTGGGAAACCCTAGTTTGAAAATACATGCATACAGAAACACAAATATCATATGTACACATTATTTTGCGTGCGTGTGTATGTGCATGTGTGTGTGGATTGACAATGAATGTCTATAGCTAAAAGGTGAAGAAATGTATCTCGTTTATTTATCTTCAGAATATATATGGTTATATGGGGTTTATCTGCAAAAACCTAGGAGATTGTGAATAATCTATTTCCGCCCGCACTAAAATTAAATAAAAACCAATACTTCAGTATTTGGTAAAGTTATACAATCATTTTACATTTACATGCTTTCTTCTTACAAAAGCTATCATGGTTTGTGGCAACATTAATTTCACAAATATAAATAATATTTATGGACACATACAATGGTTTGTTTAATCATATTAATTCTTATGTCACAAAAATGCTACGCGATTTAAGGGTAAACTACAGTAGTGGTGTGTTACCCCTTAACCCTAACCAATATATATATATATATATATATATATATATATATATATATATATATATATATATTTAAATCTAGTTATCCAAGTACCTGGAGTGAGGGTATCAGAATATATATGGTTATGGGGATCTATCTTGAAAACCCTAGGAGTTCGTGAACAGACAGACAGAGGCTACTACTTTATTATAGTATATATAGTATATATGATATATATATATATATATATAAATATATATATGAATATATGTATATATATATATATATATATATATATATATATTATATATAAAAAAGCAATAAAAACACTAGGCACGTGTGTTCACAAATGCGTAAGCAACTACTAGGGCAAGTAAACTAACGAAGCAGAGCGCTTTCGTATAATTACATCCAGCACTGAAGATGTAATTATACGAAAGCGTTCTGCTTTGTTAGTTTACTTTTCCTAGTGGTTTCTTAGGCATATATATATATATATATATATATATATATATATATATATATATATATATATATATATATATGTGTGTGTGTGTGTGTGTGTTTATAATTGAGTAATTGGGCCTTGAAGGTAGTTTCTTTCCATTGCTTGTGAGATTTTATGTCAGTTAACTAAACCTAACCTAACCTAAGTGAAACTAACCCAAACTTACCCAACCAAATCCAACCAAATTTAGCCTAACACAATCTATCGCAATCTAATCTATCGTAACCTGTTCTAACCCAGTTAACCCAACCTAATACAGCCTAACCAAACCAAACCTAACCCAACCTATACAACCTAACCAAACCTATCCTAACCTAACCTAGCCCTACCTAAACAAACCCAATTAACCGAATCTAGCCTAACCTATTCTAACCAAGCCTAACCTAACCCAACTAACCTAACCTAAACCAACTAACCGAACCTAACCTGACGAACAACCTAACTTAACCAAACTAACCTAACCTAATCCAACTAACCTATCCTAACTTAATCAAACCTAACCTAACATAACATAGCTTAACCTAACTTAGCCTAACCTCGCCGCCCTTCGACCACGAGCCTCCCTCCCCCGATGACACCCCCCATCCTCCGTTCAGAGACATTAGAAATAATTTCTCACCTCACCCACTTACCCACTCACTCCCTCTCTCCCTTCCTCCTTCCTTCATTCCCTTCCTCCCTCCCTCCTTCCCTCCCTCCCCCTCCCCCTCCCTCCATTCCTCCTACCTCCCTACTGGTCCTACCCTTCTTCCCTTCCAGTGATACTTATCAAATTTGATTCGTTCTTCATAGTGCAGGAGTCCCCATCCGCCCTATCCCCCCCCCCTCTCTCTCTCTCTCTCTCTCTCTCTCTCTCTCTCTCTCTCTCTCCCTCCCTCCCATCCGTTTATTACCCTTTCCCCTCCCACCCACCTATCCTTCCTTCCTCTCCTCCTTTCTCCAGGCCCCCCTCCTCCCTCCCTCCTTCCCTTCCTCCTTCGTCTCCTTCCCTTCCTCCTTCATCTCCTTACCTTCCTTCCCTCTCCTCCTTCGCTTCCTCCCCTCTCCTCCTTCGCTTCCTCCCCTCTCCTCCCTCCCTTCCACCCCTCTCCTCCCTCCCTTCCACCCCTCTCCTCCCTCCCTTCCACCCCTCTCCTTCCCTTCCTCGCCTCTCCTCCCTTCCCTCCTCCCTCTCTCCCTCCCCTCCAGTCCCCTCTTTCCCTTCCCTCTTTTCCTCCCTCCTTCTCCTCCCCCTCCCTCCCTCCTTTCCCTCCCCCTCCCTCCCTCCTTTCCCTCCCCCTCCCTCCCTCCTTTCCCTCCCTCCCCTCCTTCTCTCCCGCTCCCTCCCCTCTTCCCTCATGCGCGCTGGGCCTTCTTCTATTCCGAAATGATAACTTGGTCTGACAGGGCCGCAGCCTCGGGGCCAAATGGCCCGCGACAGCGTCGTCGGGCCAATCGCCGGGAGCGGCCTTTTCGGGCCTCCGAAGGCTTCCTGGCGGCTGGCGTGACTCGACCCTCACGAAGTCGAAAAAACCACACCGGCGGCGGCGCTCTTCACGAAATGCGACATGGGGCTCGCCTCCGTTCTTCGCGAATTCGAAATGGCGTTCACTTTCTTCGCGTTGTCAAAAAAAAAAAAAAATGTTATTACAAATTGAATGGTCCATTTGAGTTCTCGAATTTGAAAGAAAAATCTTCTCGAGGTCAACACCAGATCTGCTCTCTGCTCAAACCTTTACGGGCGAGTCGGCTCTCAGTAAACGCGAATACATATGTTTGAGAACGATTAATACATTTAATTCCTACTGGCGCCAAGCGATTTTATTCAGCCGAGGTCAGCTTCCTGTAGTGTCAGGATTAACCTTAGCAGAGAGGAGGTTTGGCCGGGATTAAGGTGGGAACAAGATACATAAGGTATGTCGTCGGTTGCAAATTTTATTTATCATACATTTATTATACCTCCCATTATGAAATGCAATTGCACAGATTTAGGTTTAAGAAGGAAACAGCCAAGAACTGGTTTACCAATAGAGGGATTAACGAATGGAATAGAGTTAGTAACCATACAGTGAGCGCTGAAACACTCTTTAGAAGATTAGTTAACTTTATGGTTTGGAATGACAGGTGATAATGGAACTACCTAGTGTAGGCCTTATGGTCTCTTATAATAAGTCTCCTTCATCCTTATGTTAGATATTGCTTGTATATGTGTATATATGTGTGCACGTACATACGCATGCACACACACACACACGTGGCGCAGTGGTAGAGTTCCTAGCTGCCACTACGGCGGTCCGGGTTCGAATCCAGCCCAGGGCTGAAATAATTTCAGTAACGCTGCCCTGCTGGTCGTTACTCCAACTCTAGTGGGCGGGGAGTTGGGTGTGTGTGTGTGCGTGCGTGTAAGGTCACAGTACCCATAGATCGGTCATATACAAGCTCTGAGCTCTCTTCCGAGAGGGAAATAGCTGTCGATCACAAGTCCAAACACGTGATACAAGACTACGGTGGTGAATCACACGCACGCACACACACACACACACACACACACACACCTCATCTATTTCATCTGTAGAATAAACAAATAAATACATAGATGAGATGAACAAATGAATAAGATAAATAAATGAATAAATACATAAATAATCGTCCGAGTTCTTTCTTGGGCTCGAAGGAAAGATGTGCAAGTGAGAGAAGAATGAAGGAAATAATTATGAGATTTTTTTCTTAGTTTTCTTTTCTTTTCTTAGTAATCATTTATTTTTCTTCGTTTGCTTGACAGCCTGACTCGTTATGGCTCGATTTTTTTTTTTTTTTTTTTTTTTTTTTTTTTTTTTTTTTTTTTTGTATTTCCAGACTGTGGACTTCAGTAGAAACGGGACAAAACGGACATCAAAGCAGATTTTAAACAGAATTTCTTCACAGAACCTAAAAGTATTCCATCTGCAGATAATTATATGGGCATACACGCATATGCACATACATACATGAGTGTATACATACATATATACATATGCATATACATTCATATATACGTATGCATATACATTCATATATATATATATATATATATATATATACACGTGTTTGTATATATGCTTGTATATGTATTAGCTTGTGAATTTTCGTGTATACATATATACGTGTTTAAGTGTCTGGTGTTTGTTTGACACTACCTTTATGTATGTGTGTGTGTGTGTGTGTGTGTGTGTGTGAGGGATGGGGTGGGTGGGGTGGCCTGTGTCCGAGCGCGTGTGTTTGTATTTGTGTGCGTGTTTGTTTGTGTTTATTTGCAGATGTGTACATATTCACGTATGACGTATTTGTGCACATGCGCGTACGTGTGTGTGCATTTTTTGTATGTGTTCCTACCTAAACGTTAAAATAGATATTGCGTCCGTGTGTGTGTGTGTGTGTACATAACTACATAACCGTTTGGTGCCGAATTAGTGTATGCGTTCGTGCGTGCGTGCGTGCGTGCGTACTGGAGTGCCAGGGCCAAGACTCTTGGCTCTCGCCGATCGTCGCTGGCTGGTTCGCTCTCCACTCAGTGCCACGGTAGCGAGTGACGCGGTCTCACCACTGTATAGGACTCCCGGCCCCCGCGCGCGCCCGGCCGGTTGTTGTCGCCGGTCACATCACGAACACACACACACACACACACACACACACACGCACCTCCGTTCCTGGACCGGTAGAAAGAAAGCCGCCTGCTCTTCGACTCTTGATATATAACTGAGTGTTCATTAGGGAGTTACAAAGAGAAAAATACTCTTTCGTTTGTAACTTGACGTGTTCGTTGTGGATGATCTTTTTTTTTTTTTTCCGAAAAAAGAGAGAGAGAGAGAACCAAAAAGGGGCAGAAGTCTTGGAGTGTTTTGAACCTTCAACTGATATGAATCCTTTATTTGGAGGAATTCAGGTCTTCCGGGGATATTGCGAGACTCGGAGCTCTGTGATTTAGGCTCGTGTAAGCTCCATCTTTCTTTCTTTTTCCGTCTTTTTTTTTTCTTTGAAGTTGTGTTCAAAGTCGAAAAGGCTGCTCTTGTTTTTGGAGGTTATGCGCGAAAAGTCCTTAGACTCGACTCAGCGAGTATAAATATTAAAGATAGAAATAGAAAGAGAGAAAGAGTTTCGTATCTGGAAGAAGACGAAGAAGGAGGAACAGCAGCAGCAGCATTCGAAAAAGTTATATTTCGAGATAAGTTAAAAAAAATCTTGCAGACAATCCTTCTCCACTTACCGGAGAATCTTCCCCTTTCCCCCCGCGAGGCCTTCCTCGATAGTCGCCCTCCATAGTCATCCTCCAATCCAGTCTGCCCTCGACCCTTCTGCAATGGTGCGAATTTACGAGCGAGGCTAAGAACGACTCCCGAAGACTCCTGCAGAGCTTCCACCACCCCCACCCCCCTAACTCGAAAAAACCCAAACTTCCTCTTACCTCCGGGGTTTTCCCACCCTTTCTGTGTCACCCAGGACCTGACCCATCCTCACCCCGTCCTCCACTCCTCATCCTTCCACGTCCTCCTCGACGTTAGCGAAGAACATGTCTTGGGCGAAGGTCACCCTCAGCGGCTTCTGCGCCGTCAGAAGCTCCCACCAGACCAAACTATAAACAAAGGGGATCTTCGGTTGAAGAACAGGAGAATGACGTAAGTATGACGTGTGCCTATTAGTGACGTCACGTAGTGACGTAACTGGCGTGTGGTTATGTAAATAAGAACGTAGATGTAACGTCATTATGACGTATGAGTATAGGTAATAACGTAAGTGTGATGTAACTATGACGTGTGAATATAAAGTGACGTAAGTATGACGTATGTGACGTGTGATTATGAATAATGAGTGTGACGTCACCATGGCTTGAGTATAGGTAATGACGTGTGATGTAACAATGACGTGTATATACGAATGTGACGTATAAGTACGTCACACTTAGACGTGCGACGTTTGAATAAGTTTAGAATTTTGTATTTAAAGGAAGCAGGCCCCCCAAAATCAAAACCTCCTCTCCCTCCCTCCCTTCCTCCCTCACCCCACCAACGGAATGATGACGTATTTGTGACGTCACTGAGGTATGAATAAAACCAGAAGGTTCGATGTGAAGAGATTTCTCCCCCTCCCCGTCTCTCCACCATACTTCACCATACTCCACCAATAATACTCCCATCTTGATGTCATTACTCTCATCACCACCACCACCATCTCCATCACTGCCAACAACACAATCACTACCATAGTCAGTATCACCATATACACAACACCACTTAGCACCAAACCCACCGCACAATATTGACTACATTCACTTACACCACTGTCACCATCATCATCATCACCACCATCGTCACCATACTTTCCGCGATCTACCAGACCAAACACTTTATTGTGAGAATATGATAATAGTATTGTGTTTACCCAAATTCCCCGCACAACATATGTGCGATTCTTAGTTATTCGTGCTGTGGGGCCTGGGAGTATTGTGATCTATTGTGAAGCGAAGAGAGTATTGTGACCTCTTACACTCGGAGCAGAAGTTATGGTGAATGTTACGCCATTGTGTGTTAACGGTGGATTGTGAAAACTGCTAAGAGTGCGTCACCATTGTGTATTGTGTCTACGTGAATAAAGTCTCACAATAAATGGTCAGTGTATTGTTTCTATAGGTATTTTCATTATACACCTATTTACAACATATATACAATATATCGTCACAATAAGATAACGTATTTTGTTCTAAGTCTCCTGAATTCTTCGGTATTGTGACGTTTCCTAAGCCAGATCACAATCCACAGATGACGCCATAATTGTGAAAGGGATACACAATACACTTATATCTTAGATCATTAACGTAACTAATATGGGGATTCCAGGAAGCAAGTATTGTTTATCACCATGCGATAGACGTTACAAAACACCATCGTAACGGGCGTTACATATCTTTCTTCCGTTATATGAGTCTGTTACGTTACGTACGTATCTGTGTTATCTACGTGCACTACTATTTTATGGTGAAAAGTACAGTGGACCTCCATTCTATGAGTATGGTGAATGGTGAATTATCTACAGTATATATTGTAAGTCTTCTGTTCCTCATAGGTATGATGTCTGCTTATTATTTTTTATTGTTTCTCTGTATTGTTTTATTTGTATGGTGAGGTGTCTACTGTTGTATTGTGAAACAGTTGTTTCTAAATATGATGAAAATTCTACGTCTGCAGGTGTTGGTGTTCGTGTATAGTGAGGCAGCTCGTTCTGTGTATGGTGAAAATTCTGAGCGACAGATATGGTGAGATTGTTATTAGGTCGTTGTTTCTGTGCGATTACGATTTTGTTATTGATTTCTTTGGAGTTATTTCTCTTGTCCTTAGAGTATTTTGGTCTTCTCTTTAACCAGTTTCATAAATAGCTATTAATGTACTTTTGTTATTTCTATTATTATTATTATTATTATCATCATTATTATCATTATTATTATCGTTATTATTATCATTATTATTATCATTATTATTATCATTATTATTATTATTATTATTATTATTATTATTATAATTATCATTATCTTTATCATTGTTATCATGTTATCATCATTATTATTATTTCTTGCACCTGGAACGCAATGGAATGCGACAGTGGACAAGGCTTACTGCCTTGACGTCACTATGACGTCATATTTTGACGTCGAACTATGACGTAAGTGCCTTAGACATTTTGTATGTCCTTATAAGGATTTTTTTTTTTTTTTTTTTTTTTTTTTTTTTTTTTTTTTTTTTTTTTTTTTTTTTTTTTTTTTTTTTTTTTTTTTTTTTACAAATGTATTTTGAAAATCCAGCGATGCATTGGAATTGGAAAAGAGTGACTTTATATATTTTACTCTGGTTGGCTGTACACGGTTATTCACTATATCATGGTGACGGTCTCTGCTGGCCAGTGCCAGATGTTTTAATTCAGTTTAGCGGATTTGTGTTGAACATTATGGAATAAACAATGATATTTGAAATTGTGTCGCTCATTCCGCGTTTTTTGTATGGAAAGGATTTCGTTGAGAGGAATATATTTTCATTGTCATCAATGTCCTCGTCGTCGTCGTCGTCTTCTTCTTCTTCTTCATCTTTGTCATCATGATTGTCGTCGTTATCATCATCGTCCTCCTCGTCGTCGTCGTCGTCGTCACCATCATCAATATGATTATTCTAATTATCATTAGTAGCAGCAGCAGCAGCATTAGTAGTAGTAGTAGTAACAGTAGTAATGGTGGCTGTAGTAGTAGTAGTAGTATTTGGGTACGGCAGATCAGGGTATCTGCATGGGTGAGAGAGAGAGAGAGAGAATTACTGTGTTTGTATAGTTGGGTATTGTAACCCTGTTCAGATATGTTCATTGTTATGTGTTGAACATAACACACACACACACACTCACAGACACAGACACACACACACACACACACACACGCACGCACACAGCTGCCGTATCCAAACGTTTCAGACGCAAAACTGTTATAGTTATTATAGTCTTGTCATCGATATATCAGCTTCCTCCTCCTACTCCTCCTCCTTCTCTTATTCCTCCTCCTCCTCCTCTTATTCCTTCTCTTACTCCTTCTCTTCATCCTCCCCTCCTCCTCCTCCTCCTCCTCCTCTCCTCTTCACTTCATCTCGCTGTTTTGTTGTTAACATTGTGCCATTTCGATATTTCAGTGCCTTCACGTTTCCCTGCCCACTTTCCTCCCCCTCTCCTCCTCCCCCTCTCCCACCCCTGTACCCCACTCCCTCCCCCTCTTTTCTTTTCCCTTTCTTTCCTCTTTCTCTTACTCCTCTTCCCCCTCCCTCTTCCACCTGCAACACACGACTGCGGTGCGAGATTGTCCATAGGGACAGAAGCGCTGGTTAAGTACATTTCGTAATAACAACTACCCCCTCCTCCACCCCTACCCCTTCCTCCCCCACCCCTCCCCCTAACTTCCCTTCCCTTTGCATCCCTGTCCTGTTTCCTTCCCGTCCCCTTTCCCCCCTCCCATTTCCCCATTACCTTCTCCTCTCCCCATCTTCTTTTCCCCTCTTCCTCCTTTCCCATCTTCCCTGATCTTCTCTTCTCCCCATTTCCTTTTTCGTTTATTCCTCTCCCTACTTTCCTTCATTGCTCATATCACATCCTGTTCTCTCTATCACTCTCTTTCTCCCCCCCTCTCTCTCTCTCTCTCTCTCTCTCTATCTGTCTGTCTGTCTTTCTCTCTCTCCGTCCTTCCTCCCATTTTCTCTTGTCGGTGATTTTTTCCCCCCCGTTTTCTTTGCCATCACCGAGAGTCCTTCCTTTCCTGCCCAGTTCGCTATTTCATTTTCTCTCGATTTTCGTCTCTCTCTTTTTCGGTGTACCCTTCTTCCCCCTTTCTCCATTTCTCATTTTCTCTTTCGCTCTCCTCCCTCTATTTTCTCTTTTTCCACCTCGGTTTCTCCCCCTCCCCTCCCCCCTCCTTCGTCCTCTCCTCCCCCCCTTTGTTTTGTATTCTTTGTTTTATTTTTCATTTTTCTTCATCTGGCTTCGTTATTGACCGATGGGTTCTTTGTTCGTTTTGTCCTTTTTATATTTCATTGTATTCCTCGGATTCCTTTGAATTTCGGACATTTCACTTTTTTTTTCTTTATGTTCGTATCTCTTTGCTTTCTTTTCTTTCATGCCTCTTTCAAACCTTCTTTCCTCCTCATCGTCCTCCTCTTCCTCCTCCTGTTCAATTTTTTTCATGTTATCTTCTATTTTCTTATTCTTTAATTTCTTTTCATATTTTTTCTTTTTATTTCCTTCGTTCCCGTTCTATCTTTCCGAGACCTCCTTTATGTTTTCTCTTGCCTTTTACATTTACAATTTTTATAAAAATTTCCTGTTTTCCTTGAGAAGCGTCCTCCACGTGACGTCACAGAGGCATAAGAGCCAGGAACGTTTGCGCGTACAGAGTTTTGACTTTTTTTTTTTTTTTTTTTCCTTTTTCTTTAAGAAATTTTGAACGATTTATGAAGCTTTCGGGCGGTGATGAAGAGGGTCTCAGGTTCCAGGCGCCACCGAAAAGGAGGGGAGGTGGGAAAGGGGAAGGAAGTGGGGGGAAGGGGAGGGAAGGTGAGGTGGGAAGTTGGGGAGGGAGGTGGGAGGAAGGGGGAGAATGTGGGAAGTAGACGGGAAGTAGGAAGTAGGGGAAGGTGGGAAGTGGGGAGGAAGGGGGAAAATGAAGAAGGTGGGAAGTAGGGGAGAAGGTGGGAAGTGGGGAGGAAGAGGGAAAATGGAGAAGGTGGGAAGTGGGGAGGAAGGGGGAATGGGGGAGAAGGTGGAAAGTGGGGGGAGCGAGAGAGAAGGTGGGAAGCGGGGAGGAAGGGGGAAATGGGGGAGAAGGTGGAAAGTGGGGGGATGTGGGAGAGAAGGTGGGAAGTGGGGGAGGAAAGAGGGAGAGGTGGAAGTGGGGGTAAGGTGATGAAAGTGGGGGGCGTGTATTACCAGTAAATGGAGCTTAAAATCACCCACCGATGGGAAAAGGGGGGGCTTAAATCACTAGTAAATAGAGCTTAAAATTGGTTCTCCATGGTTAACAAAACGGTTAACCAGCGATACACATAACGAAGTATTTAACAGGGTTAGTGTCGTGGAGGAGATAACCGAAAGGACTTAACACCTTAACCGGGCAAGATAAAGTTGATTTTTTCCGTCGCTAGACGATTTTATTCAAATGTCCTATAGTGATGTTGATTTCATCATTCAGTGTGACAGTGTGGCTTTACCTAGATGTCAGGAAGCTCTCAGTGTGTGTGTGTGTGTGTGTGTGTGTGTGTGTGTATGGCCATTCCTGTGTGAGTGGCTCGTGAGAGTGGCTCGTTACCGATGGATTAAATCAGTGATTCTCAACATTTTCCCCTCCATTCCCGCCCTTCATGAATTCTTAACATTCATGCGGCTTCCCTTCATTTTTTTTTCTCCAAAATCCCACCCCGCCCAAAATATAGTAAAAAATAGAATAAATGAATAATAATTATGATAATAATAATTAGTAATGATAATAATAATAATAGTGATGATAGTAATGACAATATTAATAATAATAACAACAACAACAACAATGATAGTAAAATATTGAAGAGAAACCATTTGGTTTATCACGAAATTGACAGTCAGAATTATCATGTGCCAGGACACGGTGATGGTATTCATAAAGATATATATATATATATATATATATATATATATATATATATAAACATTTCTCACGTATAAAAGTTTATAATTTGTAACAGTTAAATCGGCCATGGCCTTCGGTGGAGCCTACGCTAGGAGGCGCTGAGTAGCTGCGGCCGAAGCCGTCACCTTTGCCCTATGCGCCTCTCGGACTGATGGGGCAGGTCATAGTCATTGCTGGGAATCGGAGAGGAGTGCGGGATTCGAAGGCGAAGTCAGTACGTTTCCGATGAATCCACCGGCGCACCCCCATGTAACGTTTTTTATTTATTTATTTATTTATTTTTGTCGAATTCTGGTGGACCAAGTTGAACATTTCATTTTCTGTTTTTCAACTAAAAGGGACTCGACCAAAAGAAAATAATATGACCAAAATAATAACAATGATGATAATAACAATAATAATAATAATGATAAATTGATTAATTGTGAGATTAAAATGTGTCATAATAGGCGACGGGGCTCCAGCAATGAACTGGCTAAAGCCGTTTGGCGTGAGCACTCACCGTGTGGTTCACGAAACGGCCATTCCTGGCAGAGCGGCTCGTGAGAATGACTCGTGAAAGTGTCTTGTGAGAGTGGCTCGTGAGAATGGCTTGTGAGAGCTGCTGGTGAGAGTGGCTCGCGCGCGAGTAAGGCGTGAGAGTTAAAAATGAGGACATTAACTAGTGGAAGCGGAGATTACCAGCAGATGGGGGGATTTTTGCGCTTTTCCTGCTTAATTCTCCGAACGCTTATTTCCATTTCCTTGTGGGGCACACGGGGGTTATTTACTAAATTCCTCCGTCGGTTTGACCTCCTCTTCCTCCTCCTCCTCCTCCTTCTCTTCCTCCTCTCCTTCTCTTCCTCTTTCTCCTCCTCCTCCTCCTCCTCCTGCTCCACCTCCTGCTCCTCCCCCTCTTTCTTCTCCTCCTCATCATCTTCTTCCACCTCCTTTTCCTCCTCCTCTTCATCTTTCTCCTCCTCCTACTCCTTTTTACCCTCCTCTTGCTCCTCCGCCTCATTTTCCTCCTCCACATTTTCCTCTTTCTCTTCCTCCTATTTCTCTTTCTCCTACTTCTCCTTTTCCTCCACTTCCTCCTCTTTCTCTACCTCCTCATTTTCCTCTTCCTCCACTTCCTCCTCTTCCTCTACCTCCTCATTTTCCTCTTCCTCCTCTTTCTCTTTCTCCTCCTCCTACCCCTCCTTTCCTCCACTTCCTCCTCGTTCTCTACCTCCTCATTTTCCTCTTCTTCCTCCTCTACCTCCTCCTCCTCCTCCTCTTCGTTCTCCTCCTCCTATTCGTTCTCCATCTCTTCGTTCTCCTCCTTCTCTTCGTTCTCCTCCTTTTCCTCCTCCTCCTTTCTTCTCGTCCTCCTTTTCCTCCTCCTCCTTTCTTCTCGTCCTCCTTTTCCTCCTCCTTTCTTCTCGTCCTCCTTTTCCTCCTCCTTTCTTCTCGTCCTCCTTTTCCTCCTCCTTTTCCTCCTCCTCCTTTCTTCTCGTCCTCCTTTTCCTCCTCCTCCTCCTCTTTCTTCTCCTCCTCTCCCTCCTCCCCCTCCTCCTCCTCATCCTCCTCATCCTCCTCTTCCTCGTCCTTCTCCGAAGGAGAGCCACGGAATTGAATAACCTAGCCTTGGAGGTAGTCATAGGGAGACGTTGAGTGCTGCCACGGCAATGAAGGGGTTAATCGAGATACGTCGTAGACCGTTTGTGTGCATGTGTGTGTGTGTGTGTGTGTGTGTGTGTGTGTGTGTTTGAGTGTTTGAACTAAAACCTAGTATAGAAATACACAGAACATCCTTTTTCCCTTCAGTTGGGAACCCACATCTTCAAAGTATCCCCCCTCTCTCTCCTCCTCCCCTCTCCCCATCTCCCTCCTCCCCTCTCCCCCTTCCCCCCCTCCAAGAGACCTCATTTTCGCGCGCTGTCTTTGTCTTGCAGCCTCGAAGATTTTTTTCTTCTTTTTTAAGGGGAGGGGGAGAGGGGGCGGTCTGCATAGGTGACGTCTCTCATTCTGCTTTCGTCATCTTTCTTGAGAGATATTTGAAGAAAGAAAATCTGAAGGAATTTTCTTTTTCCGGGAGTTATTCCGGGTGTATCATACGCGATATGTAAACATACATACATACATACATACATACATATATACATACATTCTTACGTAAATACATATGTACATAGGTACATGCATACGAGTACATACACGTATATATACATCCATACCTACCTACGTAAATACAAACATATGTACACACGGACAGTACATGTATACTTACATACATGCATACATACATACATACATGCATAATACTTACATGTATACATATATACATGCATACATACATAATACCATTAGTACATATACGCATACATACATATATAATGCATAATTACATTCAGACATACACACGTGAGCGTCCCTGTTTATAGTGTCGAAAGTAATTTATCGATAGTTAAGTGGCGAGTAATTGTTTTTTTTTTTACTTTATTTAATTCAATTTAATTTTATTATTTCATTTATTTACTTATTTATTTTAGAATCCCTTTATGGTCCCATTTACACCTTCCAGCATGGCAGGAACAACGCACGGAGGGCATCCAAGGGTAAACAAGGTCAATGGATTTCGAACTCCTCCTCCTCCTCCTGCTCTTCCTTCTTCTTCTCTTCCTCCTCCTTCTCTTCCTCCTCCTCCTCTTTCCCCTCTTTTTCTTCCTCCTCTTTCCCCTCTTTTTCTTCCTCCTTTTCCTCTTCCTCCTCGTCCTCCTCCTTCTCTTCCCTCTTATCTTCGTCTTCCTCCTCCTTCTCTTCCTCTTCCTTCTCTTCCCCCTCCTTCTCTTCCTCTTCCTTCTCTTCCTCCTCCTTCTCTTCCTCCTCCTTTCCTTCCTCCTCCTTCTCTTCCTCCTCCTTTCCCTCCTCTTCCTCCTCCTCCTCCTTTCCCTCCTCCTCCTCCTCCTTCACTTCCTCCTTTTCCTCTTCTTTCTTTTCCTCTTCCTTCTCCACCTCTACCCCCTTCCCCCTTTCCTCCTCCTCATCTTCCTCCTCCTCCTTGCTCGACCATTGTCTTCGGACTTGGCATGAGTCTCTTCACTCGATTCCTCCTCCTTTTTTCTCTCTCTTCTTTCTTTGCTTCTTTTATTCGTCTTGATCCATCTCTCTGTTCGTCTTCCCTCTCCATCTTTTACTCTTCTTCTTTTCTTTTTTTCATACTCCACCTACTCCTTCTCCTCTTCCTCTTCCTCCCCCGCCTCCTCCTCTTTTTCCTCCTATTTCCTCCTCCTCTTCCCATTCCTCCTCTCCCTCTTCTTCCTCCTCCCTCTCTTCCTCCTCCTCTTCCCATTGCTCCTCTCCCTCTTCTTCCTCCTCCCTCTCTTCCTCCTCCTCTTCTTCCTCCTCTTCTTCCTCCTCCTCTTCTTCCTTTTCCTATTTCCTCCTACTCTTCCCATTCCTCCTCTCCCTCTTTCTTCTCCTCCTCCTCTTCCTCCTGGTCCTCCTCCTTGTCGTCTTCTTCCCTGTCGGACGACATACTTCCTCTCCAGCTGATGTAACATCTTCACCCTTCCGTCCGTTTTTGTCTCTGAAAATTCTTTCTTGCCTTTTCTGTCTGGCTGGTAGGCCCCCCTCCCCCCCCCCCCTCTCTCTCTCTCTCTCTCTCTCTCTCTCTCTCTCTCTCTCTCTCTCCCTCCCCTCCCCTCCCTCCCTCCCTCTCCCCTTACCTGTCTCTCTCCTTGCCTCTCTCTTCCTCTCCCTCCCCCTCCCCCTCCCTCTCCACCACCCCCTTTTTGCATATACACATTATTCCTCTTTTTCTGCTATCCCTGCCTCTTCTTTCTCTTTACCTTCCTCTTTACCGATTTCCTGTTCCACCTTTCTCTCTTCCTTCTCCTCCACCTCCTCCTCTTACCTCTTCTCCCTCCATCTCCTCCCTCTCCTTACGTTTCTCCTTTCCACCTTCCTCCTCTTTCTCTCTCTCTTTATTCCTCTTTATTGTCTTTCTCCCTTTCTAAATACATTTTCTCTTTCTCCTCCTCCTCTTCCCCTCTTCATCACTTTCTCTCTTTCTTTCCTCTCCTTCTCTCTCACTTGTCTCTCTTTACTACCGGTTTCTTCCTCCTCCTCCTCCTCCTCCTCTCTGGGCCCTCCTCGCAACCCTCTCCCACTCCCTCCTCTCGCCCCCTGTTTTCTCTCTCTCTCTTCTCTCCCTCCTCCTTATCTTCTCTTTCCGCTGCTGTACACCTCATCTCCCCCCCTCCATCCCTCCCTCCATCTCTCCATTCCTCCCTCCCTTCTTCCCCCCTCCATCCCTCCTTCCCACCTCCTTCCCTCCCTCCCTCCCTCTCTCCTTCCCACCTCCCTCCCTCCTTCCCACCTCCCATCTCCCTCCCACCTCCCATCTCCCTCCCTTCCTCTTTCCCTCCCTCCTCCCTCTCTTCCTTCCTCCCTCCATCTCCCTTTCCCTGGTAGCTCACCACCACATCCTCCGTTTCCCTATTTTCATGCCAGGTATCCTCCTCCTCTTCTTCCTCTTCCTTTTTCTTCTCTTCGTCGTTCTCTCCATTTTCCTTTTACATTTTGTCCTCTTCCCTATCCTCGTCCTCCTTCTCTTCTTCCCTCTCCTTTCCTTCCTCCTCCTCCTCCTCCTCCTCCTCCTCCTCCCTCTCCACTTCCTCCTCCTCCTTTTCTTCCTCGTTCTCTCCATCTTCCTTTTACCTTTCATCCTCTTCTTCCTTGTCCTCTTCCTCCTTCTCCTCTTCTTCCTTCTCTTCTTCCTCCTCCAGTTCCTTCCTCGTCCAGCTCCTCCCTCCTCCAGCTCCTCCTCCTCCTCTTCATCTTCCTTTTACATTTCATCCTTTTCTTCTTCCTTATCCTCTTCCTCTTCCTTCTCTTCTTCCTTCTCCTCTTCTTTCTTCTTTTCTTCCTCCTCCTCCCGCTCCCCCTTCTCCTCCCCCTCCTCCTCCTGTCTTATTTTCATGGCTTCCTCTTGATCTCACTTCATTTTTTGTCTTCTCTCTCTCTCTCTCTCTCTCTCTCTCTCTCTCTCTCTCTCTCTCTCTCTCTCTCTCTCTACGTCTTCTCTTCTTCATGTTGATCCTTTTCTTCCTAGAAGCCAAAACCTTGAATTCTCCTCCTCCTCCTTCCCCCTCCCCTCGCCTTTCTCCTCTTTTCCTCCTTCATCCTCTTCTCCACTCCCTCTTTTCCCCTCCCCCTCTCCTCTCTTCTCTTCTCTCCTTTCCCTTCCCTTCTCTTTTCTTCCCCTTACCTCGCCCTCCCACTCTCTTGCCTTTTCTGTCTGATTGACATCCCCCTTTCCCCCCCTCTCTCTCTCTTTCTCTCTCTCTTTCTCTCTCTCTCCCTCTCCCTCTCCCTCTCTCTCCCTCCCCTTACCTCCCATTCCCACGCCCGCTCCCCTAGTTTCTTTGACTGCCCTGGCTGTTCCAAACACGCAGGGCAAAGGTGGCAATTTCAACATAAACTGTACGTCTGTTGGGGTGAGCTTCTCTCCCACCACAGGATTGAATAAAACCAGATTTAAAAAAAAAAAAAATATATATATATATATATATATATATATATATATATATATATATATATATATATATATCGACAAAAACCGGAGGAGCGAAAGAATAATCTATAACCCAGCCATCACTCAGAGAGAACATAAGAATGGAGGGGACTGCAAGAGACCCTAAGGCCTACACTAGGCAGTTTTAGGTCCATGACCACCTGTCGTTCCCTTTCGTACAGTCATTTCATCGTAGCTTAAAATAACCCTTTGTTTCGGCGCTTACTACATGGTTACTAAGTCTATTCGATTTGTTAACCTCTCTGTTGGTAAACCAGTTCTTGATTATTTCTTTCTCAAACCTAAAAGAGAGGTCGGGACTAATTCCCTGGCCCCCTCTTTAGAGAAAATAAAATTGTGGAAGAGATTACGAGTCGGAAATTGGAGAAAAAAATGTATTCGAGGTTATGATATTTGTTCATAAAATATTGGTGTCATTGTTATTACTATTACTACTACTACTGCAACAACAACTACTACTACTACTACTACTACTTCTACTACTCTGTGAGGAGGCAAATAGTATTACAACAGCGAGGCTTGTAGAATTTGACTATGGAATATATACAGTGAAATAATGATAATGCATATTATATGCATGTCAGAAATGATGGAAATGCATATGGATTTTGAGAAATAGTAATGATGACAATACCAATGTTTCATCTCTCACAGAGCGAGTGTAGTTTTTTTTTTTTGGGGGGGGGGGGAGAGGGGAAGTCCCTTTTTTCGTAATTTGGTTGTTTGCTCATCTCTCTTCCCATGTGCTTTGTACACAGTCAATTTGTTTACATGTTGAAGCGATGACGTCATCTCGCTTGGTTCGTTTGCATTTTTTTTTTCTTTCGTCACGAAATTAAAATTGTATTTTTTTCTTATGAATTTTTTTGTTGCTTATTCTTGTTGATGGCTATGGCTGGGTAGTTAATATTGCATTTTTATATATTTCTTTATTTATTCATTTTTTATTCTTTTTACATGTGAAAGGAGTGTTTCGGGTATTAGTCGAGGGCCTGCCTGGTTTTCAATATTTGAATATTTTTAGAAATTTTGATTGAATTACACCATTTTTCTTGTAGTTCAGCCTTTGTCATGTCAAAGGATTACTTTTTTATACTGAATAACGACAATTTATTTTTTTATTATGAAGCAACCAGATACGGAATTGGTATGTCGACCACCAATATATATATATATATATATATATATATATATGTATATATATATATATATAATATGTGTATGTGTGTGTGCGTGTATGTGTATGTATATATCTTATCACGGGAGTTTTCTCATTGTTGCCCAATGGTGGTTTTGTAAATTTCACATTTTTTTATCAACTGCAGTTTGCCGTAGTTCCATTTTTTATTACTTTGACATTTTCATAAATAAATTTCACAATTTCTTTTTTTCATTCTTACGCCTGATATATAATTCTCCGCTCCTGATACAATTTCACCAAAATAATATGAACTGAATATTTCACTATGTAATTTTAAATAGTGTTTTAATTTATCAAGGAAATAAGGATTTCAACAAAACACAAGACAAAGTACCTTTATCATTGAGAAATATCCATTGTTTTGTCTTCAATACAACAAGTAAAATGGTGATGATAAGTTATGATAAGTGATGATAGTAATGACATTTAGGGCCTAAAAGCCTAGTTGTAGATAGTGATACTTCTAGATATATATGATATAAATAATGATAAATCATTGTGATAATGAATTCTGTATTCGTGATGGTGATCGGAATGGTGGTGGTTGTGATGATGGTGGTGACTGATAATGATGAGGCGGTGGAAATTATGGTGATAATGATGGTGGTGACACTGGATAAGGTGGTGGGGATAAGGATGGTGGTGATGGTGTAGTTATCAATATTGATAATGAACCTTGCCTAGGGGAGAATAATTTTCTCCCCCACTCTCCCCTCTCTCCCGCTCTCCCCTCTCCCCTCTCTACCCCTTTCCCCTGTCTCTTCCTGTCCCTCTTTCCCCCTCTCCCCTGCTCTCCATCTCCTCCTCTCCCTCCTGTCTCCCTGTCCCCCTCTCCCCCACTCCCCCTTTCCCCTTCTCCCTCTCCCCCTTTCCCCTTCTCCCCTTCTCCCTCTCCCCCTTTCCCCTTCTCCCCTTCTCCCTCTCCCCCTCTTCCCCTTCTCCCCTTCTCCCTCTCCCCCTCTTCCCCTTCTCCCTCTCCCCCTCTTCCCCTTCTCCCCCAGTCCCCTCCCCCCTCTTCCCCTTCTCCCCATGTCCCCTCCCCCCCTGTCCCCTATCCCCCTGTCCCCCTTTCCTTCCCCCTCTCTCCCCTCTTCCTCCTCCCGTCTCTCCCCATGTCCCCATCTCCCCCTCTCCCCCCCCCCCCATAGCCGATATAATGGTTTCATATTCAGGCAGCTGTAATTGTCAGGGAATGTGTTCATTATCTGGGCATTTATCTCTCAGATGGACTATTACTTGTTGGGCTCAGTCAGCATTGTAGCAGCACGAAATTCGTTCGTCATTAATCATGCTACCCCGTGTACGATGATGATGCCAGCATTATGCATGATTGATTTGACCCCCACCCCAACCCTCCGCCCATTATTTAATTTTACGTGATTTGGAATATCGGTATTATTTTTCCAGTATATATTTTCCGGTACGTACGTCATAGTGTGATATATATATATACATATATATACATATATATATATATATATATATGTATATGTGTGTGTGTATGTATATGTATATTATGTAATTATATATATACTGTATATATAATATATATATATTATATAATATATATTTATACATATATATATATATATATATAATGTATATATATATATATATATATATGTATATATTTATATATATATATATCTATATATATATATGATATTCATATATGTTACTATTTGTCAGACATCATCAACACTTACACACACATATTTGTGTACGTGTGTGTTTTGTGTATGTATTTGTATTTGTGATGCATGAGATGGAATGGGCGGGGGGATGGGGGGTGAGGTAGTATGTGTGAGCAAAATTTGACGCAGCCCGAAGGGATTTCTCCCCGTCTTCTCCTTTTATGCATGGGGGGACGGAGAGGGGGGTCGCCGATTTAATGAAGCGGCCTTGCTGTGGATGTGCTGTGTCTTGCGACACTGCTTCTGACCCAGGGCAGTGGACAAGGTGCAGGGATGACCCGTCATCCAGGAGGTGCTAAGATAAGAGGGAGGGTGGAGGGGTGTGGAGTGTATTCAGGGATGGAATGGGTGGGAATGATTTCATGCCTTTTCCTTTTTGGCTACCTCCCTTGTAAGGGGGAAAAAGCCTTGGTATATGTATGTATGTATTTGTATTTGTACATGTGAATATATACGCTCGTATGTATATAGATAGGTAAATCAGCCAAGGCTTCTGATTTGCATGTATGGTTTCCTGTAGCCAAGGACGAGGTTGTAAGCCTTTACAATATCGCAATTCTCTTACGATGTCGCAGAATTTTAGGAGACGCATCTGTACACTCGTTTCCAGGACTTGTCCATTGTGTGATTTGGAGACTTCACAAAGCAAAATCTTCTGAGTATTATTTTTTCTTCTTCTTTTTTTTTCTTGGAGAGTGCATTACGTCTTGTCGGCGGACTTATGAATTATTATATACAGGATCCCGGATGCTGCGAATTTTTGGCTTGTTTGCATAGAGGAGACGTCTTATTCATTCCAGAGACTGGGCTAAAGAATGAGCCTTTGTGTAATAGGGAAAAATATATATACATATATGTTCGTATGTATTTGCTGTCATGCACAGGTACGTCCACAGAAGCACACACATGGACACACGAGCACACACACACACACACACGCACACACACACATACGCACACACACACATACGCACGCACGCACACACAGACTAATTTGAGGGTAGGTGTGATAAATTGGAGAGAAAGAGACGGGGCCTAACGTGATTCTTCCTTTCGTGTATACTACAATTAGGTAAACACACACACACACACACACACACACACACACACACACACACACACACACACTCAAACACCAAATTAAACAACCCGAGACAGAGTCGGGTCAATTCCTCCCTTGTCCTATCATGCTTTAAGTGACAAACTTGCTTCCTCTGTCCCTGTCCTACATTACCAAGGTGACGGAGAATTAAACCGACCAAAAGATGGACAGTCAGGGAGAGACAGACAGGCAGTTATTAACAGTAGATATATATATATATATATATATATATATATATATATATATATATATATATTATATATATATATAGCCATAAAGTATGTAAAGGCGAATTCATAAATGTACAAGTACAGCTTTGATTGATTTATTTACTTATTTATTTTTATCTATTTATATTTTTTTCATTCTTTTGTCTATTTACCGTCATGAAACGTCACTGTCGCAATATTGCTGGCAATCGGATCTGGTACACTAATACATCTATTATTGTTGTAGTAATACAATATCTCCTAGGAGTATTATTCATCATTAAGAAAATGCTACATGAAGAACTGTAGGAATATTTATCAACGTAACTCAGTAATCGTGGCATGAGGACTGTAGTTCTTTACAAAGAATGGCCCCTCACGCGGTAGTATTTTACAAAGACCGGCCCTGTCTGTGTTATATTGGTTCGAATAACCCGTCTGTGTGTGTATGTGTGTGTGCGTGCGTGCGCGCACGCGTGCATGTGTATTTCATATTGACTTCCATTTGAATGGATACAGATGTAATTTGGTATACCTCCGTTACATGTGTCGGGAATAGTAACGGCCGTAACGGTTGTAACGGCCGTGAGGGCTTTGGGGGGCTATGGATTCCGGAAGCCTCCATGGGGGTCCAAATAAAACGGGACTGTAAATTTCTTCTTTAGTCCCACTGCCGTTTGTCATACAACGCATTCGCGCGCGCACACACACACACACACACACACATATACGCATACACACACGCATACACACACACACACACACACACACACACACACACACACACACACACACACACACACACATATATATATATATATATATATATATATATATATATACACACATACACAGACGTACCTCGTGGGGCAGTGGTTAGAGTTCCCGGCTGCCACTATGGCGGTCCAGGTTCGAATCCCGCCCAGGGCTAAAATTATTTCAGTATCGCTGCGCTGCGAGTTGTTACTCCAACTCTCGTGGGTGTGAAGTTGGGTGTGTGTGTGCGTGTAAGGTTCACAGCATTACCCATAGATCTGAGCTCTCTTCCGGGAGGGAAAGAGCTGTCGATCACGAGTCCAACACGTAATCCAAAACCATGGTGAATCACACACACACACACGTATACACGTATACATATACACACATAGACATATACATACACACACACACACACACACACGGACATACACAAGCACAAATGCGTGCATATGATCGTACGCACGTATTATATAAAACATGTGTGTATACAAGGAAATAGGAATGTGGTGTTATATGAGCCTTAATTGCTCCTGGCCAGCGAAGCGTCAGAGGATTCTACTGCGCCGAAAGAACGCGCTTCCTCCAGATGCGCGTTCCGTCGCGCGCTGTGTTGCACTTTTTGTTGCGCGCTGTGTTGTGCTTTGCGTTGTTTTAGGTTGCTTTGCATTGCTTTGACCAGGGTGACCCCCTACCCACCCCAACCACCACCACCATTCCCGGCCTCTGGTGTGTGTGTGTGTGTGTGTGTGTGTGTGTGTGTGAGTGTGTATTTTTCGCGCTGAGCGCTTTGTCCAGATCCTGTATGCAAATGAGATTGCTTCATTATCTAAGCGTGTTTGGCTTAATCAGCTGGGCGGTGTGCTGAGTTAGCTTAAACCACAGGTTAACCCGGGAAGGTTAGTTCCCAAGGTAACGGCACAATAATGGTTTTAGATATTTTATTCTGAGTGACTTCTTAGGTTATGTTTGGTAAGGTTATGGTAGGTTTTGTTGGGTGTAGGTTAGGTAAGGATAGGTTAGATTTGGTTAGGATAGGTTATGTTAAGTTAGGTTAGGTTAGGATGGATTGTAACCACTTGTTTTTCCCTTTTTTCGCATAAGAACTTTTGAATAACTTAACAAAATCGATTGACGACAGGAAGAACAAAAATGACACTGTTATTTATGTCAATTTGGTAGACTTTATTCTGGCTCAAACCAAACGATTTAATTCACTTGTGTGTATGTGTGTGTGTAATGAAAAGACTGAATATATTCATCCTACCCTAATGTTTTTTTTTCCTGTAGTTCACCGGCGCTTCTATCCTTGTGGGTCATCTTGCACTGTCCTGACCTAATATGACCTTAGATGAGGTCACGAGATGGAAACGTTCTCTTGATGTTCTCAAGACTGACGTCACAGCGGACTTAAGATATGACCCAGTCGACGTCACAGAGATAAGAGATAAGTCTCCGGATTGGAAGCGAATTGAGCGATTCGGGAGGCTTGGATGACGTCATATTATGACGTCGTCTCTGTGACGTCATATTGTGACGTCGTCTCTGTGACGTTTGCCTCGTTGCTTATGGGTACATGGATGTTCTTAGGACCATTCGGTCGAAAAAATAATGAACTTGTATAGGATTTGCACTCTTAAAGTGGCGTCACACGAGGCTAACATGCTACTTGCTTTTGTTATTTAGTTTGAGTAGAAACGACTTCGGTTACAATATTCTAGACTTCCGTCAGAACATCTCAACAATGTGTCTAATATTCGTATAGGTTTGACTTACGAATAGCATGTTAGCGAAAAATGTCTAGTGTGCCGCCGCATTATGTTCCCTCCCACACTTTTCCGTCTCTCTCTCTCTCTCTCTCTCTCTCTCTCTCTCTCTCTCCTTCCTCTCTCTTCCTCTTTTATTCTCTCTCTCTCTGGGTCATGTGAATTGGCCTTATTATTTACATACCCTAGTCACAGGATCATCTCCGAACAAGGAGTGTGTGTGTGTGTGTGTGTGTGTGTGTGTGTGTGTGTGTGTGTGTGTGTGCGCGCGGAATGATGTATTTGTCATTCCTCGGCAGTTATCATCCTAACTTGATATCGTGTTTGTAAGCTGTAACCAAACAATTATAGTCAAATAGCGGACCGACTCAACTAAGAAAATAAAACATAAGATATTATATAAACAACTATGGTTAACTTCGAAAAACGGCTCGTCTCAAAGAAAAAAAGACAGAAAAAAAAATTAGAGCGCTGATTGGACTTATGTTTTCGTTGGGTTTAACGCGTCCAGCCCTCCGTCCCCTTCATTCTTATCTCCTGCAGGAGATCAAAGAGATCCCATTTCAGAGGGCGACTTCAGGCGAGGACCAGCTGAAAGAGGTACTTGATGTCTGAAGTCAAAGGAAAGTCAGCTCAGTGGTTAATGCGATAGAGGCAGTTTTCTCTCTCTCTCTCTCTCTCTCTTTCTCTTTCTCTTTCTCTCTCGCTCTCTCTCCAAAATTCCGGTTTTGGGTCTTCGCTGAAGTGGGTTCTGTAGATCATTGTGATTCGCTAACCGTCTAAAAAAAAAAAATTATATCCCCCCCCCAAAAAAAAAAAAAATCCCAGAAGGAATAGACATGTTAACATTATTATTATTATTATTATATTCTATACGCTCAAAATATTTGTATTATAATTATTATTATTATTTTTATATTTATTTATTATTATTATTTTGTTATGTTACCAGGTATGGTTTCCAACTCCTGATTTTCTCAAGCATCTTTATATTCTAGAAACGCAGCGAAATCTATTCAAAGTTAGATAATGTTGTCACTGGCATTTGTCTTGAAATTTGTGTCTTCTTCGTTACTTCTTGGAGTGACCTGCGGACATTTATTAACTTTTTATTTATTCCTTTATTTATTTATTCACTTATTTATATTTTATTTTATTTTTGTCGCTCATTTATTCTTTCTATCTCTTCCTCCCTCCGTCTCTATCTCTCATTCTCTCTCTCTCTCTCTCTCTCTCTCTCTCTCTCTCTCCAGACTCAGGGACAATTTGAGAGATGGTCTGCCGCGTCAAATTGGGGTTTCTTTGGACCGGCTGATGCTAAGAAGAACGTATAGGGCAGGAGCGTCGTCTCATATATGCAAAGCTTGGGGGGGCGAGAACGGCCCCAACAAGAAGGAGGAGAGGAACATCTGGGGGCGATAATGTCCGGAGAATCGGTGGATGAGATGGGGGTGGGGGGAGGGGGGCTCGACTCCCCCTTAATACGGAATTTTCATCCCCCCCCGGTTGTTAAAAAAAAGTGTGTGTGTGCATATATGTATATATATATGCTGATAGATATAATGATAATACTAACAATAAAAGAAAAAATATAGTTACAATACGGTAATGGATAAATGCACAGATAAATAAATAAATTTAATTAAATTAATTAATCTGACTACATAAAAGTAAAAAAAAAAAAAAAGTATCGAGAGTTTGACAGTCATGACAAAGAATATGAAACATTATGGGAAGCCTGCCATGGTACCGACTGGACCTTTTGGGCAGTGGTCAATATCGTTCAATATCGGTCAATATCGTGCTAGTAAAATGTTATGAATGAACGTCGTTTGAGAGATACTTGTAGTACACCCATTGATGAATATTTCCCTTGGGAGCAATGTTGCCAAGTCTCCCAAACAGCATCAACGCAAACTTCAATCGAAGTGGAGCAGACTGTATACCACTTAAGGACTCCAAACCTAAACC
>NC_134817.1:31715255-31717755 GCF_046742065.1 Oratosquilla oratoria | reverse complement strand
TTCTTGTTCATCTTCTTGCTGAGGGTCTTCAGGGTGTCTGCCCCACACCCACACCCGCCCACACCCACTCACGCCCACGTCCGCGTTCGCGTGTACTTCCGGGAACTACGCCTTGGATATGGGGCTTCTGTCCTCTTCCCCTATTCCTGTTTCTAGCAACTCCCTCTCCTCCTCCTCCTCCTCCTCCTCTTCCTCTAGTCTTCGTTCTTGTCATTCTCTTGGACCCACTCTTCTTCTCTCTTTACCTCTTCCTTTTCTTTCTTGCCCTCCGCTGCCTCCTCCTCCTCTTCTTTCCCTTCTCCTACTCCTCTTTGTCCTCGTCCTCGTCCTTCTTGCCCTCGACGGCCTTCTCTTCCTCTTCCCCCTCCTCCTATTCCCCCTCCTCCACCTCCATCTTCCGCCTGAAAAAGGCCCAGAGATTCGTCTTAATTAGTCTACAAGACGTTTTTACAGCCGACGATTTTGAACATGACGAAAGGGACGTTTTTGTCCCTCCCCACCCTCTCCCCACCCCCACCCTCTCCCCCTTTACTCGTACTTTTATTTCTACACGCTTTCCTCCCTTTTCTCTCTCTCCCTCACTCCCTCCCCCTCCCACCATCTCCCTCCTTTTTCCCCTTCTCTCCCTCTCTTCCTCTTCATCTCCCCCTCCCTGTCTTCCCCTTGCATCTCCTCTCTTTTCCTCACTTTCTCCCCCTCCCTCTCCTCCCCTTGCATCTCCTCTCTTTTCCTCACTTTCTCCCCCTCCCTCTCCTCATCTCCCCTCCTCTCCTCCCCTCCCTCTCTCCCTCTCCCTCCCTCTCTCCCTCTCCCTCTCCTCGCCCTCCCTCTCTCCCTCGCCCTCCCTCTCTCCCTCTCCCTCTCCTCGCCCTCTCTACCTCGCCTCCTCCTCCCCTTCCCTCTCCCCCTCTCCTCCCCCTTCTTCCCCCTCCCCTTCTTCCTTCCTCCTTACTCAGACACTTTGCGCTGTTTTGTGACGTCACTGTCCGTTGAGAGCTGTCGCGGCAAAAATGATGCGACGCATGGACACGCTTCTCCTCCTCCCATCTCCCACTTCCTCCCATCTTCCTCCCTCCCTCTTCCTCCCACCCCTTCCTCCTTTTCCTTCTCCTCCTCCTTTTCCATCTCCTCCTCCTCCTATTTCTTCTCCTCATTTTCCTTCTCCTCCTTTTCCTTGTCCTCCTTCTCCTTCTCCTTCTCCTTCTCCTCATTTTCCTTCTCCTCCTTCCCCTCCTCTTCCTTCTCCTCCTTTTCCTCATCCTCTTCCTCCACCTTTTCCTTCTCCTCCTCCTCTTTCTCCTTCTCCTCGTCCTCCTCCTCCTTCTCCTTCTCTTACTCCCCCTTCCCATATGCCTCTTTCTTACTTTTCTTCTTATCATTCCTCCCCCTCTTTCTCTTCCTTCTGCTCATCTTCTCCTCACTGTCCTCATACTCCTCCTCCTCCTCTTCCATCTTCTCTTCCTTCTTCATCTCTTCCATCTTCCATTCTTCCTTCTCCTCTTCCTCATTCTCCCTCTCCTCCTCGACCTCTTCCTCCTCCTCTTCCTCCTTCTTCTCCTTCTCCTTCTCTTCCTTCTTCATCTCTTCCATCTTCTATTTTTCCTTCTTCTCCTTTTCTTCATTCTCCCTCTCCTCCTCGATCTCTTCCTCTTCCTCATTTTCCTCTTTTTTCTCCTCCTTCCCTTCCTTCGCCTTCTCCTCCTCTTCTCCCACTTCCTCCTCGTCCTCATCCATCCTCCTCTGAAGGGTCGCGTCACTGATAGGTACTACACCGAGCGTTTACGGACGAGTGAAGCAACGTTGAATAAATGTTCATGATGTGCCTCATCGTCTTTATTTTATTCTATTAATTTATTTATCAATATTTTATACCAACTTTTACATTTGTTTATTTATTTAATTACCTATTTCTCAAATTAGTTATTTATTCATTTGCATGGTCAATTATATATTGATCTATTTTCCATTTTTATTCATATATATATTTATATATATATATATATATATATATATATATATATATATATATATACACTCTTCAGTTTATCTATGTTTTTATTTCGTTACTAAATATTTATTTAATTATTTCTTTGTTATATAAACAAAACTCCCATAGAAAGAGAAACTCCACACAGGGACAAAGACTTCTGTATGGTAGCCTTCCCCTCCACTCGACTCCCCTCCACTCGACTCCCCTTCACTCTTTTTCCCTTCTACTCCCCTCACCTTCTCTCCCCTCTCCTTCACTCTACTTACGTACCCTTCCATTCCCTTCCCTCCCCTCCTCCCTCCTCCCCTCCATTCCCCTCTCCTCCCCTCCATTCCCCTCTCCTCTCTTCCCCTCTTTCTCTCCTCCCCATTCTCGAACTCCTTCCCGTTCGTCTAGGAACCGAATCCTAATTAGATTTTTTATATTCTTTTTTCTAATCTATTTCTTTCATTTATATTTATTTATTTATTTGTTTATTTATTGCCCCTGAAGGTTGAGTTGAGCCGTGTT